>NC_072733.1:142078958-142214658 GCF_026930045.1 Uloborus diversus | reverse complement strand
TATTTTTAAATGAGTAATGGTTACGATAAAGTGTTTTTTAAACTAATGAAAGGGCGGGAAATTTAAATAAAGACAAGGGTTGACTAATGTAAATATAATGTGCTGAATTTTTAAAACATTATATATTCAA
This sequence comes from Uloborus diversus, assembly GCF_026930045.1. Taxonomy (NCBI): domain Eukaryota; kingdom Metazoa; phylum Arthropoda; class Arachnida; order Araneae; family Uloboridae; genus Uloborus; species Uloborus diversus. The sequence goes on along the minus strand of NC_072733.1, from coordinate 142,214,528 downwards.
TGCATATCAAAGCAAGCAATAAAGTGTTGTTTTAACTTTTTGTCAGATATTTTAATAACAAAATTGTCTTTGACATCAAAATACAAGATAGCAACAAAAACAATCATTCATGGAATTTTAAGTTGACGAATATTAATTTGAATGTTTTGAAATTCACTCTTGGTTACCGCACCGACAGATAAGATCCAGGCTTGGGGCTCTAAATTTCAAAGGCCTTGAATGTTTTACTTTTAAAATTTGAATTTATTAAACTGGTTGCTTTAATCATGAATTAACTTCTCGCGTAAAGCACTTAAACAAACTTCGTATGTTTAAAATTGTACGTACTTCCAAAAAATCCGAGTAACAATCTATTTTTCTTATCACCTCGTAGCCATAGATGCTTTGCCAGTTTCCAGTTCACAAATTTACAGCCGTAGTTATTTATGAAATGCAGTTTGACTATTGCTATAATATGAGAAATTTAAGTTGTCTAGTATTTGCCACGTTGGGATGAAAAGACATGGGAGACAATTCGGAAATTTTTCCAAGCATTGCACCTCCTCAGCTCTGAAACAGGCCCAGCTAGAAAGCATTATAATGGAGAGTTGCACAAGATATAAAAATACTCAAATTAAAGTTTAAATAAATGAAAGGACTCGTAAAGAAAATTAGCAACAAAAAAAAAAATCAAACGTGTCAAATAATCTTCAAGTTCTACTAGAATGACAGAAGTTGATATAAATCTTCTATATTTAAATTTCCACCAGTAAATATTTTATGCAGTGCATAAAATTTAACTTCTGAAAATTCTAATATTTTATTTTTGAAGAAATTGCTGCCAGAAAAATATTTCACGACTCCAGTCGTTGAAAGTTTTAGCTTCGAAAAAGTAAAAGATTTGAAAAGGCGTAAAAAATTTCACTGAATTATTTCAGACCAGGCCATTAATATTTAATATTTTTGTCTGGTAATTATTGTTTATTTGTAGGCAAGCATTCATTGTGTTCAAATAGTGATCATAACGTCAATAAAAGATTCACATGATGAATAAACACATTTAAAATGATAATAAATTACTTTTTAAATAAAAAAAACGCCTCCGAAAAATACCCAGGAACTAAAAAGCAAAAAAATAACTGATTACACTTACATTCTATTTCCTACCCAAACATAGAAATAAAAATTTATTTTACAATTCCAGTACAAAAATCAACTAACACCGAATTATATATATAATATATAAAAAAACACTGATTTAAATTACTATACGATGAATTATTTTTAAATACCTTACTAATTATATACGATCTCTTAATTTATTAATAACCTTTTGAAGTCGGGGCCTGCTATAAACAACTACATAACGTAACTGACAACCCACCGAATCCGGAGTTAAAACACTAGTTTAACTATACGCAAAACTAGTCTTTAAAACTAAACCTACTCAGTTACGTTAGGTAGTAGTTTATAGGAGGCCCCGACTTCAAAAGGTTATTAAAATGAAGAGGTCGTATATAATTAGTTAGGTATTTAAAATAATTCATTGTATAGTAATTTAAATCAGTATTTATTTTATAATTCGGTGTTCAGTTAGTTGATTTTTGTACTGGAATTGTAAAATAAATTTCATTTCTATGTTTGGGTAGGAAATAGAATGTAAGTGTAATCAGTTATTTTTCGCTTTTTAGGTCCTGGGTATTTTTTGAAGGCGGTTTTTTTTTTTTATTCAAAAGTAAATTATTTTTTACTTTTTAGTGGTTTAAATAACACGGGCGAGCGTCTCACAGACTTCCGACGACTGTGAAGAAAGGCTTTTCAAATGCGTAACTATGTACAAAAGAACTGTCTTCATCATTAGTTCAATTTGATCAAAGTTAAGCTTTCCGAAAGCAAATGCACGAGTCACTAAAAAAAAAAGAAAAAACTGAAATCGCTTTAAGTTTAAATTTGTAAAATTGTAAATTTTAGAATTGTAATATTGTAAATTATAATTTATGTTTCGCAATACGTGTCATGTAACTCGTGATAAAAGTCGCAAGTTTCTTCACATGGCCCCCACTATAGATGAAGATTAAAAATTCCACTAGAATAAATTTTGTGTTTGCTTCCGAGAATCCTTAATTCAAAATTTTCATTATCATTACTCTTAATAATATATTTTTTTAGTATTTTCTTTAACTAGGTACAGAAAGTATATACCTTTGTTATATGGCCTTTGTGTTTATCAATGGGTTTTATATTTAATCGTTTGTGAGTGAAATTGCTTGAAATTTATTGTTGTGCCCTTAACTTTTCCTAAAGAACAAACAGAGTAAATCAAAGATTTCGAACCTAAGTTAGACCACCCCTAAACAAACCACCACAAAAAAAAAAAAAAAAAAAAAAAGCATAAAAACTGGTTCACTAAGTGAGACGATATACAAAGTTAATAAAGTACAAATCGATTTAAATATGAGTATGATATTTGAAGAGTTCCCTCAATTTCATCAAACCTGAACTTGATTACCATTAGACAGCCGAGGAAGTATACCGTTTCAAACAAAAAAGAATTTTCTTATCGGTACAGGCAGGGGCGTGCACAGAAATTTTGGAGCCGATCACAAATGACTTTTCCGGGCCCCTCTCCATATTGTTTACCCCTATATTTCAACCTTAGTTATAAAAATATTGGGCCCCCTTCAGGCTAGGATCCTGGCCAACAGGTGTCCCTCCCCTCCCTGTGCACGTCCCCGGGTACAGATGTCTTCGAGTATTTATGGAACATTTGTACAAAGGAAAAAACAAATTCGACGAGTTCAGAACCTTCTCCTTTTTTTTTGAAGCCTACTATTTAATATAACCCTAATTTCAAATTGAACTGGCGGCATCGTGAAATAGTAAATCTAGAATATTGGTCAAACTTCAGAAAATATACATTGGTATAAAGTATATTATTAAAGAATATAAATTAAATCGTGGGGGAGGGGTGTTCTGTATTCAATTCTCCCTCAATTGAACACTAAATATATTTAAAAACTGGAATATTAAATAAAGTGCTTTATATTTTTAGTGCCTAAATAAAGTTATTTATTAGTAAATAAAATATTAAGGTAATTGATTCAACTATTAAAGTAGCAAAATATATTTAATTTACTGCTTTGCTACGCAGTAATAAATACATTAGTAACACCTGTAATAAAAATTTAACAGGCGGCGCAGCGTTGCGAAATTTAATCATCCATGCACTGCGAGAATTAAATATCGTTGGATAGAAAGCCAAAACCTAGGTGAGAAAATACACCGATCACAGCAAAACCACGTGACCGCGACGTATGAAATTTAAAGTTTCTTGGATTTCTCCGAGACCCCTTATCAGATCCAGACCAAATTACAATGGGACCATCTGGGAAGTATACCCTTCCAAACAAAAAAAAAAAAAAAATTCAAATGGTCCAGTAGTGTTGGAATAATTCGAAAACATACATAAGAAGCCGCAATACGAAATCATAACCTCCTTTTTTGAAGTCGGTTAAAAATAAATAAATAAATAACTTTTTAAAAGGTAGACGCAAGCTATGAGATAAGTAAGGACGCGTATACTCAAGTTGCACATTGCTTAGTCTCCAGAAGTTCAAACAGAACAAACCCTCGTTAGGTAGAGTTAAACTTTACGACCAAAAGGTAGCAAATCTGTCTGTCACCTACAATTTTCATTTCGACCAAAAGGATTGAATTTGTCAAATGAAAATATTTTTTTACGAGCACAAGTCCAAAATCTTAGAATGTGAGTTCAGTAGTGTTAGGTTCAAGTACTTCGATATGAGGCTATGAGGTGGTGATATATTAGGGATTTTTTATGAAATTGGAGCTATCAACATTCAGGTTTTCATTCAAAAGGGAGATCCAAAATTAAAAATGGCGATATCTCCCTGATTTCTCATACGAAAATTTCTTACTTTGAGACATAATGTGTTATGCCTCTTTGAGCAGTTTTGAAATGGTTGGCAGTAAATCAAGTTTCATTCATTTAATGTCGCTGTACAGCAATGTATTTCACTCTGTCATATTTATACTTTGATTCAATAGTTCGATTCGGGCATTTCTTGCAGTTTTAACTACTATTATATTTTCGAGATTTTTTGAAATAACTTTGAACTTAAAAACCTATTGCATTATTCAGAAAAATATTATTAATATGCAATTCTTTTTTTTTTATCTTACAGACAGGCAGTTTATCAAGAGTTTTTGCTGCAGCCAAACATTGTCATTTCTCGGAAGGTGCGAAGTTTCAGGTTTCAATTAAATTTAATTTCTTTGGTTTAAAGGTTTCTCAATCAATTTACTTTCAGTTTTAGAACAAAACAAGAGCTGATATATAAATAAGCAGTCGAAATTACTTTGTACTAAGAAATGAGTAAAATACGACAACGTGTATACGTGTACACATAAAAGCAAATAGGGGAAACTTGGGAGGTTTGACCCGTAGGGAGACTTGACTCATGGGGGATTTTTCCTTAAAAAGGATATTTTACGGAAAATCTTAGAAATGTTATTGGTTCTCTAATATTACAACAATATTTTGCAGGGCGAAATCATCTCAGAAAAGAAAATCATCAAGAAATTAGTGTTAAATGATACTGCACCCTTTCTAGTAAATTTGGAAGATTTTGGAATTTGTTGAATTTTAACTTTCAATTTTGATTGAAATGAATTTTAAAAGTATACATGTTTTATAGTCACTTTTCTGGCTACATGTTGATATGCAGTAGTTTTATGTAAACTTTAATCTAAGTTGCAAAAAATTAAGATAAACAAAAGAAAGCTACCTTGATGTCATTCCATATCAAGTGATCCAAAGTTTTTTCCCTCACCCTTTTGTATTTCTTTGAAATTCGGCTCATCGGTTGTACCCTTTGAGGGTAATCAAAAAAGTCCAAATTTTTAGATTTTTTATCTCTATTAATTTTTTTATTTATGACACTTTGATTTTTCGAAAAACCCTCTTTTTTTCATGGATGCTTGAACATAAAATGGACGATAACTCAGCACCAAATATAGATAGAAAGATTTGGTAAAAAGTCTTTTAAAGTACTTTAGTTGCTGTTTAATAGGATATGCAACATGACTAATTTCAAAAAAATTTAATTTTTATAAAAAATGAAATTTAAATTTTAAATTTAAATTTTTCAGAAAAGGTGTGTAATGAATTTTTTTAAAAAAATTCTGAAAAATTTGTGTGTATTTTATCTTCATTTGTGCAATTTTCAAGTTGGGATCTCAATGGGATCATATTTTTATGAATTTTTAAATAAAATTTGACAAATGAAATAATGACATTTTTCAGGTTCTAACTAGTTAAATATGGGGTTCTCTTACTGGGGATGGTCTAGTAAGTAGTAATTGATCATGACTATGCTTGAAATGAGCTGACATGAATTTGTGGATCAGTTACCCCCCCCCCCCCCCCCTCCGCCACACAACCACTTTTTATCTTTTTTTTTTTTTTTTCAAAATAGTATTCAAAAAAAAAAGCTATCACGTAAGAGTTATAACCATAATAAACTGGGACGCACGCTGCTAAACATCAACAGTGACTAAAGCTCATAAATGGGGGGGGGGGTGTCATAAAAACTACAAGTCATAAAAAATTTAACAGACAAATAGAACCACTCATTTACAGCTTTTTTTCTTTCGGAATCTGGGACGGTAGGGAGGAGGAGGAGGGGGGCAGGGGCGCCGACTTGCAAAAAATCATTGGGGGGGCCGGACATCACCAGGGGTTTAGGCTGTTCCCCCACCCCGGAGGTCCCCCACCCCAAATAAAGGTCAGATTTTTGTACCTTGAAAATGCCATATTTTCTAGTGTGTAATTTTAACAAATAAACAGTATGTGACACGGCGTTTTCAAAGTAAAAGAATCTAAAATTGGTTTACAAATTTTCTGGTTTCAACTTTTAAATCATATCACTTGTCTTAGTAAGAGAGTTTTTTGTGCTATTTTATGGGGAGCCGTGCAGTTGCCGTAGCTAAGCATTGATATTATGAGGTAGGAAGGACACTTGACTTGAATGGAAAGGCACTCCCAGAGACGCAGGACTTTTTAAAAAATTGGGGGGGGCGGGGACCAGGGGAAATTTTCTAAATTTGAGATGAAAAATAGTGAGTTTTAAAGTTTTTTTAAGCATTTTAAAGTCATATAATCAACATTAGAACCCCCACAACTCGACAAGCCTGACACATATTTTTTGGCTTTGAAAAAAGGAAAAAAATAAATACAAACACGCACAGTATTTTCGTAAAAAGTTAATTTAATTTATGCATTTTTTTAAAGACTAGTTGGTTTTTCATTAGTTGTACCGGCTAACATATTCAATTGTAAACGCAGTCTCTCAATGTCTAGGTTATTTTTGAAAACTCAATTGATTTTTAACACGCTTTTATTAGCTTCACCTGTATGTATGTATGTATGTATCTTGTAACGGAATCTTGCAGCTCAAATTTCGCCCACTTCCTGCGATCGGATTCTTTTGAAATTTGGCACGCGACCTCAGATCCGATGACAATGCAATATTGTATAATCAAATTAATTAATTAACTCTTTTAATTGTGAGTTTCCTCCAATTTTAATCAATATTTTGGGCATAAATCCAACAATGTGAAAAAGGAAAAAATTAAAAAAAAAATACATTAAAAAATACTCTCAAAAATTATTTAAAAATATCTACAAAAAACCTTTAATTTTTCTGCATCAGACAAAATTTGTTCCAATGTTCCAAGGTAATTAGAACATGAAATATAACTGTTTTTAACTAATTTCATGCCAAAATTTAGGTGAGCCTTCAATTGGAAATTCATTGCTGATCAGACCATTGTTGAACAAAACTTTTATTCAAATGCATCTGAAATTTTTAAAGTAATATAAATATGATTTCCGCAAACATACATCGATGACTCACAGTCCCATCGGGGTGCCGTTGTCTTAACTTTAAGATATTACTTCGCACTCGTTTTTATAAAAAATTTCGTTGCCTGATAATTCTCCAACATAAGACTAAAAACAGAAAAAATAAAATAATATTTTAAAAAACTAAAAAAACACGCTTTCGTAGCAAAATGAACTAAAAAGTGAAAAATAATCTTTGGATGATAGTAGTTGACCAATCACTTAATTTTAATGTAATACAAAAAAGCGTGGGGGGCTTCTTATCAGTTGTCTTGAATTTCTTCCATTTGTTGTCCAAGTAAAAATGTAAATAGACAGCACCCCACGCTTTTTTGTATTACATTAAAATTAAGTGATTGGTCAACTACTATCATCCAAAGAATTATTTTTCACTTTTTAGTTCATTTTGCTACGAAAGCGTGTTTTTTTAGTTTTTTAAAATATTATTTTATTCAAAATTTGTTTCATCTCTGTTTAATAAAAGCAAGCACTCTTGTTCAACTGCGATAATCTGTGTGAGTCCAGTTGATATAAACCGCCCAATAATGCAAGATTGCACCATTTCACAAACCTCAATGTAAAGTGCTTTGGGATTTTGAAATCATGCGGTGAGCTGGCTTCGTTGTTTTCATATACTTTGGTAATACGTCGATTCCTAGGCAAGCGAAGGATCATCATTTTGTGAAGATTTTTCTTTTAAAACACAATTTCCAAAAGCATTCAAAACTATCAGGCCTTCCATTTAATATACAAATCAAACCCTCATATATTTTTTCCAAATCAGCAACACTTAGATGAGCTCGCCGCAGTGCTGCCCACCGGCAACAGATTTGACCCGCAAGTTCGCGCATTGGGACAAATTCTAAGTGTGCTTGCAGCACTATAACACCATCATTATTCACACTACTCGTTTTCAGTTAACCTGCTTACTACCGTAATAATTATTTGTTTTAACTCATTACCGAATGTATTTTACAAGGTAAACTATCTTCAAACAAGAAAAAATAAAAGATTAATTTATGAGTTTAGAAAACATAATATAACTAATACTTTTCTTGATTTATTGGGGGGGGGGGGGCTCTGCCCCCTCAAAAATATTTTTGAGGGGGCTCGGGCCCCCTCGGGCCCCATGGAGTCGGCGCCACTGGAGGGGGGGGGGAGACAATCTGGAATGAAACTTAACAACATGGAAGGTTATGCTCAAACTAGCAAAATTTGTTGTGATCTATAACTGCTTTTAATTTATGTATAAATAGATCTCGCTGCATTGCTCTCTTTTACGACTGAAATTAAAAGAAAGCTAGCATTAAAGAAAAGAAGAAAACAGCTGCACTCCAAATGTTGTAGAAAGACATTTAGTTTTATGTGACAGACATATGATCTGATATTTAGATTTATTTTTAGTTTAGTGTGAAAAGAATGAAACAACACGTCGGGAACACTCCTATTTTGCTATGATCTTGGGGCAAACTATTTCTTTCCTCCCTCCAATATTGAAAGTTGGTGCAGGGGTAAGGGATGAAATGAATCATAACTTTCCTTATCAGATAGTGAATTAATCAAGTACACTTTGTGAAGTTCGGATTGAAAAAGAAACACTTGTCTGAAAAAAAAAAAAAAAAGACATTAGGTGAGGCGTGATACTTGTATAGTGTTAATCGTATGTGTGGATGAGTGGGGGGGGGAGGGGTAATGTACTTCGTCTTGCTTTAAAGAAGAACATTTACTAGCTTTTAATAGGTTTTCTATTCATTTTGTTTGTTTGTTTTTTAATTCTTTTATTTATTTTTTACATTTTGAAAATAGTTTTGAAAAAAAATAATAAAAGTGGTGGTCCGGGGGGGAGGGGGCTTTTTCTTATTTTAAAGAAGAACATTTACCAATTTTTAATAAGTTTACTATTTATTTTGGTTATTTATTTTATTTTTTTTTTTTTTTTACATTATGAAAAGTTTTGAAAAAAAAAGACAAAAAAGTGATTGTGTGGCGGGGGGGGGGGGAGAGGGTACTAATCTACAAATTCATGTCAGCTCATTTCAAGCATAGTAATGATCAATTACTACTTACTAGACAATCCCCAGTAAGAGAACCCCATATTTAACTAGTTAGAATATGAAAAATGTCATTATTTCATAAGTTTTAATTTTATTTAAAAATTCATAAAAATATGATCCCATTGAGATCCCAATTTGAAACTTTGCACAAATGAAGATAAAATACACACACATTTCTAAGAACGTTTAAAAAAAATCATTATACCTTTTCTGAGAAATTTAAATTTAAAAATTAAATTTTATTTTTTAAAAATTAAAATTTTTCTGAAAATAGTCATGTTGCATATCCTAATAAACAGCAACTAATGTACTTTAAAATGCTTTTGACCAAATCTTTCTATCTATATTTGGTGCTGAGTTATCGTCCATTTTATGTTCAAGCATCCATGAAAAAAAAGAGGGTTTTTTCGAAAAATCAAAGTGTCATAAATAAAAAAAATAATAGAGATAAAAATCTAAAAAATTTGGACTTTTGATTACCTCAAAGGGGTGCAACCGATGAGCCGAATTTCAAAGAAATACAAAAGGGTGAGGGAAAAAATTTCCCAAATTTTGGATCACTTGACATGGAATGACCCCTTGGGAACTTTGACACAAGCTAACTAGGGATACATGTCTCGAAGACTAATTTTATGTTTTTGTTTTGATTTATTGTTGTTTCAATGAATTTCTGTTTATGAATAGCTTAAGTATTGTGATTTAGGCCTAATGATTTGATTTTGACCTAAGTTGCTAAAAAATTACGGTAAACAAAAGAAAGCTGCCTAGGGAGCTTTAACCCAAGCTAACTAAGAAGGTTTGACCCAAAGAATGATTTAATGTTTTTTCAATGAATTTTTGTATATGAATAGCTAAACTATTGTGATTTAGGCCTAATTATTTTATTTAAGAAATAACTGTAATATTGTGAATATGAAGGCCTGATTTTTTTTCTTGCTTAATGAATAACTAAAATATTTTGATCTAATAAATTTCCTTCATTTGGCAAACAACTAAAATACAAATAATTTTTTTACAATAATTTTTACAATTACAATAATTTTTTTTTACAATAATTTTTAAACCCAATGATTTGTTACTTATTAATGTTGCTGAAATATTGTTTAGGTCTGAGCTGATAAAGTTTTGAATTAGACTTCTACTTTTCTGATGATGTGGAGTAAGATTAATTTTTAAAAAAAATGTGTAACACTTCACCTAAAGAGTGAACATTTGTTCATTCACTTTAAGTTTCACTTATCAAAGCAAAAAACACCATCAAACCTGCGTTTTTTTTTTTTTTTTTTTCAGTATCTATAAGTCTTCTTACATTCATGAAGGGGGTCATGCCCCCTAAGTGTTGGGTCAAGTCTCCCTAGATCTAGGGACACTATGCAGACGTGAGGAATCTAATTTCTTTTCTACCATTTCTACTTAGACTTATGCTATTATTTTTAGCCATAATAATAAGCAAAATGACCAACTATTTATGTCTGTTTTTTATTTCGTTCTAACTATTCTACAGAAAAAAAGGAAAAAAAAAAAAAACAAAACAAAAATTGGGCCACGTCTCATTAGTTTCCCTTAAAGCAAATTTTTATCTCTTTTTTAAGTGCTTTTATTTATATATTTGTAACCAATTTAAAATCACTCTGTAATTGCAGATGAATTTGGTAATGGCAGCATAACAGGCATAAAAAAAGGAAATTTTAATTCTTGTAGTTAAAATTATGCTTAAGGGTTGTGGAAAAATCAATGAAAAAAATTGTAAATTTGTTTATATTGGCCTTAAAATTTGTACGAAATGTGATTTTTTTTATGTCTCAAGCAATCTTCTAAAAAGCGATGAAAAAATTTGAGAACTTTACTGTAGAATTACAATATGGGGAACATGCGGGAAGGGGGAAATAGCGGGTCAAGGTGAAATAGTGAAATATTTACTCTGCTTTTAGCTCCACCTATCTGTTATTATTTTAACCATGTAATACCATATGCAGTCTATTCCAGTTAGCAAAAAAATACCGCTGAAGATTAGAGCATTTAGTAATACAGGCAATTTTTAAAAACTGATACTCATATTGTAATAGTTTGTTTTGAGTTAAAAATAATTTTTGTTGCTATAAAATGATAAATCTCTTGTTATCATTTAAAATATTAATTGAGACCTCCTAATATCAATGCAGCAAAAATTTAGGTTAATATTGGGCTTATTTGTATTTTAAATGAATTGTGCAATTTGTCAAGCACATACGGAGCAAAGGGGATGGGGCAAAGTGAAATAGTTTGCTTAATTTACTCACTCAATCACTTAATCTAAATCACTTACGTTTTCACTTATTAATTAATTCATTTACCTTCCTTCATTTAGTAATTCACTTATATATTTATTCATTCATTCTTTTTCTCACTCATTTATTTTTCTTCATGTATCAATTGATTTATTCATTTAATTTTTCGTTTTTTGCGTCATTATCTTTTCATTTATTCATTCAAACTTTTATTTACTTCTTTTGATCAAAAATATGTTTTATAATTTTAATAGAAAATATTTCATTTAGAAAAATATTTTATTTTTCACTTTGCCCCATGGAAAAAAAGTGAAAATTTTCCACTTTTTTTAAGATTCAAATTTATTGCCAGAAATAAAAAATACAGTTTCAACGCAAGTTTTATTATAAAATACAATGTTCTTTCTTTATGTACTGCAATTTAAAAAAAAAAAATCCGATTTTTTTATTTTGAAAAAACTCAGTCATCTTAACCATTTCACTTTGGCCCACATTCCCTTACTTCATTAGTTTGAAGGTTGCACTAATGGTTTTCGACCAATAAAAAAGAAAATTTCTTCAAAAGATAGTAAAAGATAGCAGTAGATAGATCAAAATTGATTAGATGTCCAAAAATCGTTAAAATGGTTCAAAACGGTTCCTCTAACAATAAAATCAACGCATAACAAAATTTTCCATTTTTTCTCTGAAATAACTATAGTGTTTTCTACTTGTAATAGTTCATCTCAAATTACAAAATCCATGAAATTAACCAATACATTATGCAAACTTAAAGAGCTATTATTTTTCTCCTCAGTTTCATAAAGATCCACTAGAATGCATATTAGTTTGAAAAGGATGGGGAAAAGGTAACAGATGCATAAGAATGTTAAATTAAATAAAAGTGAAATTTATTTACTGCAAAAGACCCTGTTTAAAAGAAGATGCACTTATGTATGATTAAAAGAGTTAAAATTTTGATAAATGCATTATATCTTTCATGCAATGTTTATATCTTTTATTTTAAACGAAAAATTAAAATTGAACTTTTTTAATTTTCAGATTGAAGAACTTCTGCTTAAAGAAAAATATTTTCCTCATTGTCTTACAGCCTATGAGTTTGTATATTTATCCAAATCTTTTCTTGCAACAGTAAGTAATTTCTTGTGGTTACTAATAAATATAGTTGAAACTTTACAAAACTAGATTTAAGTAGTGTGAAGATATAAGGGAGTGAATTTTGCTTGTGTGTGCGTGTGTTCCCCTTAAATGAATGAAATTGCATGTAAAATGAATGCCTTAATATAGTATTTGTAAGGCCCAAACATTATTCTCTATGCAACAATGAAAACTGAAGTATTTTTTTTCATTTATTTTGAGATAATTAATTTCGAGTATTAACAACAAACGTTTTTCGTGATCTACTAGTAATTTCTTAACCGGCAATGCGCTCTCAATTTTGCAAAAAATGAATTAAAATTTTATTATTGCTATAAATTGAAAATTTAATTTCTGAGTCATCGCACTTTTTTGCGTAAATTGTTAACCTTTTAATTTTACAAAGTTTTAACAGAAATGTATATGATTTTAATGACATAAAATTAAAAATGGATTTTAATTTCTACTCCTGATCATACAAGATTTAAATCTAAGTTAATTACTCCCTGTGTCACATTTGTCGAACAAAACATTCAAGGCAGTTTTCGGTCACGTGTGAAGCTTAGTGGTTAGGACTTGGGACTGGAGATCAAAAAATCGCGGGTTCGATGCTCTTCCTTCCGGGTTACGTTCTCGTTAACTGTGTTTGCCATTAAGTCTTGTGTGTCGGGTTTTGAGCAAGATCAGGAGACTAGAAAAAAAAAATTCCCGCCCGTTTAGCTTCTTGTGTAAATTTTGAAGATGGAAATAACTAATGGTAAATGGCTTAGCAATCCTTCGATGGTTAAGCCATTTACCGTCGTTCTGTCAGGGTCAATGATAGTCACCTACTAATACTCGTTTAAAAGAAACGGGCCTCACTTCAATGTGTTTGGAAAGGGAGAATGCTGAGAGGAGAGTGTCTCTATGTTACAAAAATAAAATAAATTTAAAAAAAAGGCTGAAGGACAACCTTTTCAGTCACGGTATATATATTGGGAATTCAGTAAAAAAATCTTCCAGCAGTTAGTTACATGGAGGGTATTTTGTGGTATTTTTAAAGAAGCAATCCTGAAACAAACCGATTTTGGAACTGCTTCTGCTTTAAGTATCAGAATAATAATTCAATTTATTCGGTATTTTTGACAGGGCTCTTTTTAACATTGCAGCTTGCTTCACCATTTTTGGATGCATACTTCAGACATTTTTAAATGTTTTGAAATTCCATATTTTCTCCAGTTTATTTACTTAAATATTGTTAGTAATTTTCAAAACTTCATACTTGAAAGTAAGCAGTAAGCACATATTTTCTGTGTAGAAAAAGTATTTTGCCTGAAAATATCGTCGCCTCAGAACAACAGTAGATATATCTTACTATTGTTCTGGGACGTAGAACCCTTACTGTTGCTCTGAACTAGCAGTGTTAATTATATCTTCATCTTTTTCAGGTTTTTGGAACTATCATGACGTACCTGATCATTTTGATCCAACTAACGCCAGATCCATGTTAGTTCTGGCGCAAAATACTACGAAGTAATCTCACTTGTATGGACGAATTCATTTGAATTTATGAAAGCAGAATGAATAATTTAATAAAACAAGAACTCAAGTCCTAAACTACTAAAATATTGTAATGAACACTTTTAAAATATCTTTAATTGATCTGGAATTTATTTTCAACAAGAAAGATTGCAAAATATTGTCACGTTGAATAATATGTTGCGTGGGATTTTCCTATCTCTCCGTAATGTATTTTTTGTGAGCTTCCGTTTCAATGCTTAGTTCAATTTTCATGTAAGAATGTTGTTAGCATTCATTATACTCTTAAAAAAATTAAACCTGGAAAGCATTAATAATTTAAAGTGTATAAGTAAAACAAACAACGAAATGACTCCTCCGTAATTTTACCGTGGTTTAGCACTTATGAATGAAAAAAAAAACCTTTAAGCAATTTCTCTTAAAGAAACATTTGTCATAAAATGCCACTAAAACCTTCATTAAGATTTCGAATTATTCCGTGTAATTACTTATCAATTACAGGTTTATGTGTATTTTTACATAATAAAGGATCGTTTCACTTAGAAATTGTAGCTGTTTTTGCATACTGATATAATAAACACACCAAATTTCATCCCAGTGTAACACATTCTTCTCAGTTAATGTTTTTTTCCTATGTCTGTGAGTTTGTGTGTGTTTACCGAAGAGTGCATATAATGACGTATTTTACGCTATTGAGTTATTCGTCTAAACGAGTTTTTTTTTTTTTTTTTGCAGGAGCATGCAGAAAAACTTTTGCAGTTAGTTTCCACACAATCGCTCATGCCATCATTGAAGACCTAAATGCGTCACTTATTTTAACACTTTGGTGCGTACAGAACCTAAAAATGTTTTTATTGTACTTAATTTTCTCACAGAATACTGACTGAAGTTGCGAATATCTCCTTGAGTTTTGGTCGCACAAATGTCAAGTTTTTTGTGTCAGTAATAGTTTGCAATGGAGATTATTTCTCTAAATATTAGTTTGGGGATCTGGGACCCGTATAAAAAGTTAAATTCTGTACCTTTTGGCTTATTTTTATTTTTCTTTCAAACTTTCAATACCTTAACTCTGCATCTGATTTTGAACATTTTTGCAATTGGAAGTATACATCTAAGACTAACGGTTGCGAAAATAAAGATCTTGCAGGTTAAAACGAAACATCCTGTAAATTTTGTTTACATTCAGAAGAAAAAAAAATAAGTTGACTTATGTGAACAATTACAATTTGCTCTGTTTAACGACGGCTTTTCATGGTCACAGATGGACCAATGTAGTGTTAAAAGCATTCTATTTAAGGACGCTTTCTACTTAAGGACGATTTTTGTGGTCCCTTGAAAGTCGTTAATCAGAGAGCCAAGTGTATGTTGAATATTATTGTTCAAAAAATGTTATGTTTTGCTTTTGTGTAATATTTAGGTCTCACGCAAAGTGCTGAAAAATAAGGGTTTTTTTAAAGTTAAGTTAAAATTTTTATTAAGAACAAATTAATTCTACCACGTTGCATGAGAAACGCTTCTGAGACCATTTCCGTTTATTCTTATGTAAATTACCTCTTGAATTCAGATATATAACCACCTATCCCCGCCATTACTCATCACTTTTCCTAAATAGGGACCCCCCCCCCCATACACACACTATTTTTTGTTATTGTTTTACGTTTCTATAATTTCATAGTCATTATTTTGATTTGGAGGGAAAGATGAAATATATTAACCATTAACATTCTTCTGAAGGGCTAGAGAGGAGAAAAGTTAAAAAATATAAATGCTATCAGCAGGGAAGGAAACTTAAGGGATATTCCCCCCCCCCCCCTCTAAAATATTTAAAAACTAATTAAAAACAATACTTTTTCTGTCATCTTTTTTTTTTTTTTTTTTTTTTTTTGCGTAAAACCAGAATATCGGTCTCACTCGTATGAGCCCCGCAATATGAAAATATGCTTACGGGTAAATAAAAAAAAGTAATAATAATAAAAATAAATCTTGGAGGCGTCACGCTTTGCATGCGTGTCGCCTCGCAGATCTTTAGTAAAGTATTACTCATTCAAGTTACAATCACAAATGTAATTGAAAATGAGAATAAGAGAACTTAAAATATAGCATTAATATATATTTCCATTTCTGGATTTTATATAGAGTTTTCACTTTCGATTCTTGTAACAATATACTGATTTTAAGAATTTTTTAGGGATTAAAGATGTTTTTGTATATGTTGGTTTCAAATTTGTTCCCTAATAAACTATTTTGATATAAGTTTTACGTCCTTTTATGAATAAATATTATTTGAGTTTCGTTTTTGATTATGCTGTAAAACATTTTTCTAAGAAAAGGGTATGAAATTGCTCTTCAAGTATCTTTTTACTTTTGTTACTTATCAGAATATTATTACAAGAACTGAATATAAAACTCACACAAAAACCAGAAATATAAATATATATTACTGCTATATTATAAACACACTTAATTTAATTTTTCATCTTAATTGCGTCTGTGAATGTAAGTTTTATTACTGAAAATCTGTATGCAAGTGAGAAGCTTCCGAGGTTTTTTTTTTTTTTTTTTTTCTCTTTGTAATTTTTTTTTTTTTTTTTTTTTTTTTTTTTGTAATCTGAACAGGTCATTCAGTTTCGGCCACAATTATCAGGTTTCGGACCCGTAACTCATAAGAAGAAGACCAATACTCTGGTTTTACCCAAGAAATAAGTTAAAAAAATTGTGGGGAAAAAACTATCATTTTTATAATTTAAAGAATATTTTTCGATGGAATACCCCCTAAGTCCCCCTCCTTGCTAGAATTTTTTATGTCTTTGACCTATTTTCAAAACATGATGGGTGAGGGGAGGGGAACAGTGGTCATGCTTGGATTCAGAAGGTTATTTTACATAGGAAAGCAGTAATAGTGTCAGAAGCATTTTTCATGTCGCGCAATGCGATTAATGTGTTCTAATCAAACATTTTAAATTAAAAAATAAATCCTTATTTTTCAGTGCTATGCGGGAGCCCTAAATATTGCACGTCAAGCTCTTTATTTACAAATTATATTCCACTTCGTTGTTTGCATCAGTCAACTTGAAAATTAAAAAACAAGTCCTTAATTTAAATAAATATATATAAAAAAAAGTTTTTTAAGTTATAAACTCTTTAGGCCTCGTGCGCGACACCAAAAAATTTTTTGATATGAATAAAACTTTTGTGGTATATATGGATTCATAGGGCCAACTTTTTATCAGCATAAAATTTTGAAATTTCATAAAAAGATTTTTTTTGATTTTTCCTATTATTCACCGATGCTGTTGTCTGTCCGTATGTTTTGAAGACAAAAAATCAGTCACCTTATAAGCAATTAACTTTAAGAAAGAAAAAAAAAGGAAGCAGGGGGGGGGCATGTTTGTTTTATTCAATATTAAATGTTTAAAGCATTGACGAGCTATAACTGCACACATAATACTTGCATTGACATTTCCTTGACGCATATCCAGGAAAGCTAAATTTGTTGATTCCCTGAAGAAAAAATAAGTTAAAATCATCTAAGGGGACAACACGTGTCTTAGAACGCATCAATAAAAATATTTTGATCAGTGCAACAATGTATTCTAACACAAATCAAAAGATTGTTTGCGGATGAATTATTTTCTAAATATTATTTTTAAAAATTAATGCATTTGTTAACAAAATTTTTTTTATTGATCTACTCAAGGAACTGATCTTATTTATGCTTTTTAGAACAAATTTCCACTTTAAAGAAAAGAGTGGTAGCTCGATCAAAACCTGAAGCATACATTTAATTCCATTAAAAAGACAAACAGTTACATAAAGTGTGGCTCGAATAACTTGATGCTTTGAGCCCCTTTTGCATTTCGGCTCAAGCAGGAGACTTTTTAGACAGGCCCCACGCTAATGATATTTCTCGTAAAGCAATTGGATTTCCTAAATCCCTACTTCGCCGATGGAATCGGTAAAGCCTAAGCAGATCGGAAGTAAATTTATCAGAACCAATTTAAGCGGATTCATTTTTGTTTATGAACTTACTTTTCAATGAAATTACAAGATTTAGAATATTTAAATTAAAAGAGCTTCTCTAAACATGAAGTAAGAAACTTGCACATAAAAATAAAAAATTTCAAATAAACACACGAAATAGCAGTGAAATATTTTATTAAAATTTCAAATAGTATTCATTGCATAAAATAACTAATTTTAACCATCGAAATATTACTACGTTACTACATTAGAAGCTTTTTAAACACTGCGAATTAGTTTTAAAGTCTTGTTTCTTGTCTTATGAAATAAGAATGGACGAAATCAGCTCGTAAATGTACAAATTCCAAGGTCTGTGTTTCCCTTTCCTTCATGCACCGATATCTTACATTTTTCTTTGTGTGAGAAGGTAACTTACTCGCCACATGATGATTTATCCGGTGCCATTTGAACAAACACAACAACGCATGTAAAAACTGCTCCCAAGATCTAAAATTACAAAAAAAAAAAAAACTTTATCATTTTAATCAAAAAGTTATCATTACACTCATTCATGCTGAATAATTATTGACTGATAAATTTGTTTTCTCAAAAAAGGTTTCGGACGCTAATACAATTAGCAAATAAAATTATTAGTGTGAAAATTGAAAATTTCCTTACCGAAAATCGGGACAGTAAAACAATTACGATAGGAATGTAGCAAATGAGGATTTTGATTTCATGACTTCAATTCCGAAACATTTCCGGAATGGAAGCCCCGAACTTCCTCGCTGTAACGTCATCGAAGATCGCCCAAAATGAAGTTTTCGGAGATTCAGTTTCGAAAATAATGCCTGGTAAGCGCTGCCAATCTCGTGGCGTTTTTAATGTCGTCAAGAATAATTTATACGACAGGTGTCCAACCTAAAGCTTGTGAAGCTGATAAATGTGATACGTTTTTATGTTTAAGTTACGAATCGAAAACTACCGATCCTCTTCATTCGGCAATGCAATTCTGGGGCCAAATAGGAAGAAATTAGTCTCTGAAAAGCAGGTGGGAACTTTGTATTAATAAAATAGGCTTGTAGTAATGTTAGCAACATTTTTTGTGGTTTGAAATTTTCTTTCGTTTCCCACGTTTTTCCATTCTAACTAGAAAAACATTAAGCATATTTAACTTTTATATGAATCTGTGAGAAGCAATGGGATGTAAGTGCCAAACTAAAAATTTTGAGATAATCAGCACAAATGGTACCTGAACCTTTCCTCTGTTTTGAGGCAAGAGATGGTGCTAGAATCCCTGGTAGGTGCTACGATACAGCATGATTTAGAAAAAAAATTCAATGAATGCACCGGAACTTTAAAAACGTTTTACTCAAAACTTGGAAATGTCCACTTACATCCCTTTGCTTCTCACTGCCTCATTGTGGTCTGGCTCGCGAGATTCATCATATGAGATGCGGCCTTGCGGGTTTAAAAGGTTGAACACCACTAATCAATATCCCTTCCCATAACGCCACCAAAAGTGGACTACAATTGCAATTTTACGACTGCAATTTCGATATATCAACGGGGGAGCATTCCCTCTCTAACAACATTTAAGATTATAACTAGCTAGGGGCATACTAGGGGAAAGCTAATGAACCCTGAACCCTAGTCTTTCCTCTTCAAAGATGGCTCGCATTTGCATTTTTAAAAATTTCAACCCTCACCCCTCCCACCATTAAAGATCGACTAGAAATTGGTTCTTGTGACCTTAATTTTAAAAATTGTCTGATGTACACACTCCTAACCTATTTTTGCCTGAATTTTACACTTAAGATCAGGATCATATTACTACTCCTAACACTAATACAGTTTTTCAGTCTGGCGATGTCTCTGGTTCTGGCCCCTTCCTTTTTTTAGACACGTGCCGCCACTGTGGAGAGGAATGAAAATAGTGGCATCAAACATTTTTTTGTATGTTACTAAGAATATTTTTGTCCATTCCACTGAATTTCGTTTGCTGTAACAGTAACAGATGATTTGCATCCGCAAGAAGCACGGTTTGGTAAAGGAGGTGAGAAATTGATTGTTAATGAATTTTTTTTTTCTCTCCTCAAGCTAGTTGACGTAAGTTTCTTTCTGAAAGCATCTGATAAGTTTATCATATAGTTAATCGCCTTAACGCTCATGAAGACGAGGTTTTTAGAAATTAGTCCTTTGTAGCAAATACTATGCACTGATGTACAAATACTATAAATTGACCATCATAGATGGTAAATGATGTTAGTCACTATTATTTAAGCTCCAAAAAGAATTATCTTGGGCAACAAGCAGGTTAAAACGAAGACAACATAGTGTCTGCAAGCATTTTTTTATGATCTTCAATCATTCCTTGAACAAAAAAAAAACTGATGGAAATTATTTGTCCGAAAAAAATATTCTGGTTTTAACGAAACATATTTTAATATAACAGTGATCTTAGCAGTACAAACTAAAAAGCTATGCATGGATGTATATACTCCTGGTAGGGTCACCCAATGCATGAAGGCCACTCCATCTTACCATCTTTCCCAGCTAACACTAACAGGCATGGTGCCAAGACAGACCTCCACCCTCGGGTGCTCCAGTCTTTGGACAACGGTGGCTGCATTTTTCTCCCATGAACATGTGATGGTCTCCTTACCACCCTCAATAAGAAAGAATGTGTTCCTGAACTTCTTAGACAACTGGCCCTGGAAGTCATCAATAAAATCTCTCCAAATGATATTACAATATATTCAGATGGCAGCAAAATGAATATTCAGGCAGATAGTGGAACTTACATTAAAAATCCTCAAGAGAAGTTCTTCCTAAAGCGACGAAATCCAGATTTTTGTTCAGTTTTCCGAAGTGAATTAATTGCTATTCACATAGGACTGGAGAAAATTATGTACGAAAACAACTTCGGAGATCTTTGGATACTTTCTGACAGTAAAAGTTCAATTCAACACCTCAGAAACTGGTCCCTCATAGAAGACAAAACTAGACTATCAATCCTACGTAAAGTAAAGCTCATAGCCCTTCAGCATAAGGTCCACTTTCAATGGATTCCTTCCCATGTCGATATCTATGGTAACGAGCTGGCCGATACTCTTGCCAAAGAGAGTCTTTCCCATCCAACACCTTTCACCTCGGAGCTCACCTATCTAGAACTGTTCTCCAAGCAAAAAGCCAATAATAAAGAAAAATGGTTAATGCCTCCATCTCACAATTGGTACAAAGGCAAAAGGCCATTACAATCTCTTGCCCTTCCCTGTGACAGGCAGATTAACACCCTTCTGTCTCGCCTCGCCAGTGGACATCTGAAAAGTCTCACTTTCCCTGGAAGCGCCAAGAGATTCCCCATCTGCCCTAAATGCCAACAAGACCAGGCATCACCACAGCATATCTTGAGCTGCCTGGGATTGGACTGGAACGACATATTCGACAGTCCACTGCTAGTGTCAGATTTCATAAGGGTCAACGGCTTCATCGATCTGGTCTGACTCCGTCAGACCAAAGGGGATTAAAAACAACAACAACAACAACAAAAAGCTATGTAAATAAATTCCAGTAAATAGCGCCCAAACTCTGCACATCCATCTTCTTCGTTGGAAGTAATATATAAAAACACCTCAATCGTATAAGGCACAAAAAATGCCTTGTACGATGCATAGTTTACGAGATAAGTACGAAAACCAAAGTATGACGTCACAACCGGTGCAAGTGTTGAACACATCAACACCAATCTCTTTCCAGGATTATAACGTTCAAAGCTTATGCTGCATCTAGAATACCGCACCGGTATTCTTCAAGCTCAAGCCTGCGTGTACATGCATGGCAGATACTTTGAACCTCTGTCTTTATAAATATTTGCCAAATACTGCAGTTGATATGTCAAATAAACTGCTTTTTCCTTGCACCGGCAGAGATGCCAAACTTTTGGTAGCAGTTTTTCCCGTAGACTATGGGTTGTACTAGTACAGTTATTTTAAAAAATTTTATATTCTCCAACGAGAACTCTGATCGTGTTGAGTTAGAGCGCTATTTGCATGACATCATGTATAAATTGGTTAGTATATGAAAAAGTACATATTACTTACACTGAGAAGTAATGATTTCGAAATAGCAAAAAACTTCGTGGCTGACAAATAAACTGGATCAACACCTTCTCGTATGAAAATTGATTTTAACTGTAAGTAAACATAAATATAATTTCACTTTTTTTCCCCAGTAGCGTACGAGCATAGCAAAATATTGAAATTTATTGGTTAACTATACGCTTTAAAATTAAAGAAATTATAAAAAGCTTTTTTTAAGATAAGGAAATATGTTGTTTTAAGTAATCTCGTGAATGTGAACATTTTTTTTTTTTTTTTGCCAGTATGCTATTAACTGCGTTAATTCTAAGTAGCCGAAAGGGTGAATTTTTATTGTTTTGAGTGAATTACTTGAACTACGTATGTAAAAAAAATGAATTTAGGTACAAGTATTTCTTCCCGCATGTATAGTTTTTTAGAGTTAAAAACTTTTATCCCAAGCATTTCAATAACTTGCTCTTCAAAATATATCAAATATGTATAAATTTTTAAAAGCATTTTTTGCCTAACAAGGCAATACAAATAATTTACAAAATTTCACATATTTTAAAATATTTCTTTCCATTTAGTCTTTTTTTTAATTTTAATTTCCTTTTTCTTAAATACGTTTTTGTTTTCATTTTTATTTACTTATTTAGTATTCAATTTAAATTTTAACCAGGAACGGGGAGCAAGGCAACGGAATTCGTTAACACTTGGTTACTAGACGAAGGTTTTTGCCATGTAAATTGCAGCCCCGACTGAGCATGTTAAGGAACTTAAAATAATGCTTTTGACGTTACTAAAGTAACGCTTTATAAGCTACTCTTCAATGATGATTTGAAGTTGTTGAAATATATACTTGTATCGTAATATTCTATGCAATCTTATAAATGAAATAAATTTTAGGATTCAATGAAATAAAAATGGGGTAGTTTTCAAAAAATTTGGATATTTTGCTTTTCTTGTTGAAAGTTTCATTGTTTTTACAAATATAACTCGTGTCACATTTCTCAAAGCATGTTCTAGTTGTTGTTGTCGTGTGCCAGCTAGGCCGGCAATTTGGGATGGGCTGCTTCACTTTTCCAACTGTACTGTTATTTGGTCTGAAGTCCGACTTCTACAGTACACACATGCCACAAAGAGGCGTTTATAGGATAGGCAACCATTCACTTCATAACAATACATTCAGACAAAGAAAGGACAAGAGAGAGAAAGTACGTCCATGCCCGAGCCGGGATTCGAACCCGGACCTTCCTATCGCAGTCAGACTTATCAGACCTGTCGCGTTTTGACCACTATACAAGGCAGGCAACCATGCTCTAGTATAACTAAGTATACAACGCTGTGCGGACAACCGTGGCCACCATTGAACGCGCAAATCTTGATGCAGACAAAAAGTCCTTTTTTTTTGTCGACTAGTGCTATTATTTTTTAATTTTTGATAACTGTACAATGCTTTAGCAGTTTTCCTTTAGTGTTGTTCCAATAGATGCAAAAACACTATTAAAATATGAGCTAGGACGTTAAGAAAAGAAAAAAATGTGGATAAAAATTATACTGGACAACCGTAATGCTTCTGCTTGTTAAAGCAACTCTCTAAGTTAACATTCCTGTTGTCTGTATCTCGATGGATGTGTTGTGAATGGATTTCAAATAAACCCTTATACTTTCGATATTGAACAAACTTGAAAGTGATTGCAGTGAAGAGTTCGGCTTCGTTCCCGGTAAGATTTTTGTATTATTAAGGTAACACTTGCATTGGCTAAGCAAGTATCTGGACTTTCTACTATGATGAAATAAGCGAAAGTTTCATTCCAAAACGATTGACAGATATTATTACTGTTCATAAAGTTTCAAGGTTAAAACGAACAGGAAAGAATGAACCATTCATGTAACGGAATGGGACATTTGGAAAAGATTTTTTAGTAGGTTTTGTTCTATAATGTAAATACAAACAAAATATTATTGCCTTGATAACAACAGTACAACATTATCGAACGAGTTACATGGAAAGTTAAAAGTTGATAATTTTTAAGAAAGTGATTGAGAAATATGCAAGGAAATACCAGTGACAGTACGGGACTCGTACGAGTTTCATTCCTTCACAGGCGTTTTATTGAATTTTTTTTTTTCTTTTTAATCTATAAACTTTAAGTTTGTATGTTATTCCAGCGACAAATGCTCATTGTTGCTACCAAAAAAATAAAAAAATCAAGCGTTGATTTATTTTTATTTATGGAACAAAACTCACTGACAAAATTATTTCGAATGTCTCATTTCGTCGCATGAAATGGTCCCATTACACACGAACTGGTCTTACTTGATACATCATATCAGGGTTTAGAAGAGAGACATCTAACTTCTCGGCATCAAGGAGCAAACTATTTGACTGAAATATAAATAATAGATACATTTGTATGTATATTCCAACAATTAGAAAAAAAAACGAATAAGTAAATGTGAAATAAATGTAAAATAAAATAAATATAAAATAAGATAAATATAAAATAAACTTAAAATTAAATAAATATAAAATGAAATAAATATAAATGATATAAATATAAAATGAAATAAATATAAATGACATAAATATAAAATGAAATAAATATAAATGACATAAATAAATATAAATGACATAAATATAAAATGAAATAAATATAAATGACATAAATAAAATATGAAATAAATATAATATGAAATAAATATAAATGACATAAATATAAAACGAAATTAAGTAAAATAAAACGTACAAAATATAACCAGAAAATAACTAGAGCAGCCAAGAGTTTTTCTTACTCTTTTAAAAAGTTTTACCTTGTGAACAATAAACTTTTAACTTTTATTGTTGATGACTAGATAAAAACAACATGTTGCTTATTTGTTAATACACTGCATTCAGAGAAAATATAGATCAGAAGTAAGAAAACAGGTTGCCAGAAGGTTTGCTACTGCACAACTTTTGGAGATTTTTTCTGGAATAAAAAAAAGGAAACTAATGCGCTTATGCCGTCTGCGTTGCCCCAATTTATTCTTGTCGATCCAAACACGTGATTGACTTCGCCAGATGGCGCTTTTTTGTTGTTTACATCTAGTCGATCCTTCCCGTGAAAGCAGTATGGTTCGAACATTGATAGTAGTCAATTAATAGTGCAATGTATATTGAAATCTGAAATGATTTGGGAGTAGAGGTAGTTACTCGATTCTGAGTAAATAAAAGACAGAAAATGAATAAATGCACGCTTATTTCATATTTTTACATAACTCAAGCTAAAGCTAATTTAGTCATTGCTTTTTTTTTTTTTCTTTTTTCTTTTCTTTCTTCTTTCTTTTTTTTTTTTTTTTGACTTTTTTTTATTTTTTATCTTTTCTCCTTTTTATTTCTCATGAAGGTTAGAAAGAAACAAATCTATGGCATCGAATGATCTTTTGCATAAAATTTTTAACCATTGGGAGAGGGTCAGACTTTAATTTTCATTACATCATATTTCAAAACGAGCTGATGTGTGCATCACATGACTTCCTTTTACATTTGTCTGTAGGCAAGCCAGTGCTATTACTTAATTGAATTTGGCAATAATTGAGCCTATTTTCGCATTTAGTAAATCTGAACATCTATTTCTCTCATGAGCATTTCTTTTATATTTACTTTCCCGTGTTTGAATAGAGGCTTTAATAACAAGGAAAGCCCTCTTATAAGCATTTATATTTATATCTTCAGCTCCATTAAAAAGTTACTCCAATATTAACAAAATATTCGCAATCTAAACAAATCAAATCAAACTCTGAAATTATCAGTGGCGGTATGTTTACCTTTGACTCTTACCATTCCCCGACAATAAGTAATAAGCTCAAATCCTGTACTACGTATGTAGGTATGTTACATTTTATTAATACAGATAATTAATAAAAAGAAGTAATATACTCAGCCTTTTGCTTTCGTTATGATACATTTCGCAGAAAAAAGTAACAAATATAACAGAATTATAAGACATAATGTTTACCTCACATTGAAAATTGCTGCCTTCCGATGCCAACGTTGTAAGTCGAATGATTTGAAGCAAGACCATTAAAGTAGGAAAAAACATTGAAATTGAATCTCCTGTTCTAATTTCAATAAGGGACCAGTATAAACTTAAACAAAGTAGCATAGAACTGCAAACCATACTCACACCTAGAATCCAAGAAAGTTCGTCAGCAACAATTTTGGCTTTGGTATGAAGGTAGGTATAATTAGAGTTCCAAAGCCAAAAGTACTTTTCAAAATCTATGCAGTCCTGATTTTGCACTCTTATAAGCTCTTTTTTAGATTTTGTGATACCCATTGCTACAGTTCTTGCAGTATATTTAACAAATATATCAGCAAGGAATGAAATAATAACGCAATGAATTATAGATAAATATTGCATTGCTACAAATGCAATATACAGCGGGACAGACTTGATTACCGCTAGTGAAAGGACATGATTTGTGCGCATGAAACACATGAGGTCCTTATTAAAGCCCTCTTCTTTGCTCATCTTGCATAGCTCAAAGCCAGTTAGAATTGTGAATGTCAGTGCAAGAAAAATAATTGAGATAGTTAGTGCAAGATAGAAGTTATTTCTTGGTTTCAATTTAAATTCATGCTGTATTTCTTTTGAAGTTTTTAGGACTTTAATCATTTTCCTATTTAATAATATGCTCAAAATGTACTTAGCTGTACCTTGAAGTATCAAAATTATATGCACAGATCTAAAAATAAACAGCAATGACCCAGTCATGCCATCTTTCAGGTGAGACAGCATTTCAATAATACTAACACTTAAGGATAGTACATTCAAAACTAAAAATACTATGGCTACTACCAAAATTGGAAGTGATATTGGTTTAACATTATCATAAAAATCAACTTTCAAAGGAAGAAATCCTGAGTATCTAAAAAGATAAGAAATCCAAGGCCAGACCACAAAATCATTTTTTGAGCTATTCCTCTTGTTCATTGTATAATATAGCATCATGTTAAGGCTCCTATTTGGATGTTACACGTTTCAACGGAAATCACAGGGAAAATAAAAATACCATCATGAGTACAAATATCAGAGAAACTGAAACGACGTCACTTTCATGTTTACAATCTCTTTACTTTGTAGACCCATACATTTTATTTCCTAAAAACTCAACAGTTAAAATTTTGAAGTAGGTTTAAAGTAGATGTGTTTTTATTTTCAAAAGTAATTCTTATACTGACGTAAAATGAAACGTGAGGAGGGGGGGGCATGTAGCACGATTGCATTTTAGTTTTGTTTACAGTAACCACGAATTGAACTGTAATTTATGTGAACTATGTTTCCAAATACCAACAAAGTATTACGCATTAGTAGCAACAAAGCATCAATGCAAATATGTAATCGTTGATTTAATGGTACTGAAAGATTTTTCCGAAGACATTCAATTATTTGCAATGCAATTATTAAACGTTTTTGTTGTAAGCAAATGCATTCATAGTGTATCATATTCAAACGCGAAAAAGCGATCAAGCAGTTACGTCTTACTGTATTTCAGAAAAAGCAATTTTTTCGTTTGCATTTCGTATCGATCTCTGAAAGTCAAAATGTACTTAGAAAAGTATCCCATTTTCCAACATGTCTCTATGAGCTATCACTATGATTAGCTTTTTCTTCTTAAACTTTGTTTTCGGTATTTCTTGTGTAACTGACAAAGATAGGTGATAAATTCATCAGGACTAGAGCAGTAACTATAAACTTTAATTTGCAAGTTCTCTTAAAAAATAGGTTTGTCCAAAACTGAATTGTTAGATAGAATTTCCAACAGTGACTTTTTTATTTTCAGTTTCAAAATGTCTAAAAGAAACAGAGTAGTACCTAAAACAAAAACATATGCTTATCCCTATGATATTGAATTTACTTCTGAATTCTTTAAAGCGTCGGATGCAAACGAACTCATTTCAGAAATGAAATCTATTACTTTCATGCTTAAAATATTCGGATTTTTTCCTTTTTACAGCAATCATAGAAGAAATTCTGAAAGGACAGATTCTTCCAATGTTTGGTTGCTATTTTCTTTTTTGATATTTACATTCCAAGTGGCAAACGGGTTAATAATGATAATAAGTTACAGAAATTATGATAGTCAATTATTTCAGGGCTTAGTTCCAACTGTTTGGTTGCTGACGCCGTTGATTTGTTTTCTGCAATCTACATTTTATCAATTGCTATTGCTTCACAAGAGAACGAAGGTACCAGATATTTATATTAACATTGCATCACTCCTTTTATTTTTAAAACCGGGACCGCGTTTACGGGTAAAAATTTTAAGGTTAATTTTACTATGTTTCGCATTTCTTCTTCCACCTGTATCATATTTCAGTACCTGCACATTTATGAATCAAGCCGTTAAGCTAAACCAAACGCTGTCTTCAGAAAACTGTTTAGTGTGGTACGGTCATCTCTACAGTAGTCTTGCATATAGTGCTGCATTGCCCATTGTACTGCTTTTGCAATTTTCAATTTTGTTCGCATCGACATTGGCACCAATAATATTAGAGCAGTGGGTGATGATGTGTAGCATCAACATAACTGATATTTTTAATTTAGAATTAAATAATCTCAAGAATCACTTAAACAAATCTGAATACGGAAATACGAATGTTTTATGCAAATGGCTTCATAACTTCGCTGATATTCATTCAGTTACACAAGAATTTGTTCATTTTGTATCACCATTATTAGTGATCTCTGCTGTAACTAATCCACCAATATTCTGTTTGCAAGCTTTTTGGATAGCTAAACACACCAATTACAGACTTTTTAGCCCTTGGGGATGCTTAGTTTTACCTTTGCTGATTTTGCTCTCGTCTTTTCTTAGATTATCGTGTTTAGGGGTCACTGGACAACATTTTATCGATAAGGTAAGTATGCTTTTCTATATATTTCAATTATGAAATGACATGCATTATTTCGATCTTATTAAAATTTAATAACATACTAGTAGCACGTTGAGTGCCACGTCAGTCGCTGGGAATTGACACTGAGCTTTTCGTTCAAGCCACGTCATTCCTCTGACTGACGATGAACTTGCCGGTCAACCGCGAGTTTCATTAATGACTGAAAATATAAAATTCAATAGAAAACAAACATATTTTTTTCTTGTGCAATTTAGGATCGTTTAATTAATGTACATAAATATTGTTTATCAGAGACTTTCATGGAATTTGGTAATCTTTTTTTTAAACAGAAAAATGATTGTTCTTTAATGGCCTTCGCATTGCGCGTGGCATGATTGGGAATGCCTCAAAAATGCGCGTGGCATTCAACATGTTAGACTATTTTTTATAAATCTAATGCCGAGTAATTTGTCTATTCATCTTTTTCTGCACTTATCCTGTTTGATGTGGAATAATGATCAAATATTACACAAATCTTGTTGTTAAGTGCAAGAAAATTGCTAATAATCAAGCAACAAAAGTTTTTTAAAAGCTAATCACAGTCAACGTTTTGATCTTATATGCTGAACGAGTGTTGCTTTACTCTTGAATTTCTCATACCTATCCAGCCCGGTTAAAATAACAAAAAAGTTACGCCTCTGTAATCAATAAAATAGAAATTGGTGATTCCAAGGACTCAATGCTACAAAATAATCCATATATATTTTCCCAAAATATAGGAAACATAACTTTTCCAAAAATACAGAAAAAATTAACTTTTCACAACAAATTTTGAACGCCAATAATACTATAAGTTACGTAATCTTGAGTCTCAAGGATCCGTGCTAGATATAAAAACATGTTTCATCGAGTATAGCCGTTGTATAAATAATTAAAACGATTATATTCATTTCAAAACAGAAATTTAAAAACTCCTCAAAGAACAAATATCGATCATTTATTAATATTCGTTCTGTGCTACACGGCCTTTATTATTTATTTTTTTATTTGTTATAATAGTGTGGTGTTAAATGCTCGTACATTTTATTTCAGGTAAATGCTTTATCAAAAATCATTTCTACTTTAAAGAAAACGGGATTTCATCAGGAAGTAAAATATCAGGTATGTGTAATTCCATTATTGAAAATGAATTGAAGTTGCTACTCTTTGAGTTTACAGTAAAAAGAAGAAAAAAAAAACGAAATTTTCGGAATTTCTTGCAATAGGTATATAAATTCCCGGACAAAAAAATAAAATTTAAACGAAATAAAACTTACACTAATGTTAAAAAGCTAAATAGAGAGAAGGTATTTTTATAGTCACAGTCTGCCTGCCTGATGACAGAGTGCCTGTCTGTTCTAATAACTTCTAAGCAAGTCCAATAATTCATGCAAAATATTTTATTTCCACTTGAATAACTTACGATTAATCCCGTACTTCATTTTTTACTAGACAGTTTTTTTTTTTTTTTTGTTATCGTTGCTTTTCCAAATTCATCACACAAAATTCAGAGGCATACCTAAAGTACTTGGTGCCCATTCCAGGCAATAGTTGAAACACGTTTTGGCGTTTGCTCAGTTTTAAAGAATTTTTTGACAGTATAATGACAACAAGTGGAGGACCTGCTACGCAGACCCCCCGGACGGTAAAACCTAAAGCGCATCGCTAAGAAGTGGGGTGATGTGAAGAAAAGTATAAAGACAACAGAATAATTACTTCTACCAAAACAATATTAGTTTGTTCATTATACATAGGACACTTAGTGGATGTACACTAGGGTGGTTCAGAATTTTTTTTTTTCGAGCTGAAGTCCAGGACACTTCCTATTTTTTTTATTGTGCTGTAAAAATTTTAGCTTCTTACTCAAATTTTAAGAGGGTGATTAATAACCCCTTAAAATTTTAGCTTCTTACTCAAATTTTAAGAGGGTGATCAATAACCCCTTAATTTAACATTAGCCGAAGTATAGAAAATGCTATAAGTTTAGAAATATTTTATTTCCCCAGCTCCTCTTTTTATTTATTTCTTTATTTTCTATTTTTTTGTAAATAATTATTTTAATGCAATGTATATACATATTACTAGTGTATATTATAATATGTAGCATTGTTTTTTCAGTTAAATGTACTTTTTTAACCCCCCTCCCCATACATAGGAAGTTTGGATGATGGGGTTGAACACCTTCTTTCAGTTGAAATAGGAAGCTAAAATTCTTCCAGTATATTCCACAAGTATTCCATAAGTCTAAAAATGTTGAAGGGTGTCCCGTTATCTCGGAAAAACTTATTTTACATGTATTTTTGAACCAACCTAATGTACACCCAAATCTAAAGAATGATTCAAATTTATGTACACATTCAAATTTGCGTAAAACCGTTTTCTCACAAACGTCAAAATATTTTAAAGTTTTTTTTTAATGAATGAAATTTATGAAACTGAAATCTAAAATAAAGAAATAAATGTATACTTTTCTGTAAACTAAAATTTAATTATGTATCTTTCTTATTAAAACATTACATATGTTTTTCAGATAGATCTATACGTGTATCAAGAGGCTTCGTCTCCTGTTTCATTGACAGCATGTAATTTTCTGTCTTTTACAAGAATGTTTCTTACTGCGGTAAGATAATTTTTACACATGGTTTTCTTTAGTTGTTCTAACATAATTTGTTGTTTCAGTTCTTATAGATATGCCAAGAACTGAAATACCAATTGTTTAGTAGTACCCATCAGAGTTATGATTTTATTTCATAAGTATGAAACTTTCGAAAATGAAATTAAACCGCAGTTTTAGTAGTTGAGCGTTATTTAAACTTATGAATGACGCGCAATCACGATGTAGTTGTTTTACATGATAAAACAAACTTTGTAGATGCTTTTAAATTTAAATTCTAATTAAATGGAGTTATTGGCTTAAAATCAAAAAATCAAATTGAAAGAAATAAAAAGTGTGCAATACATAAATTTTCTTTTTCTTTTTTTCCTACATTTATTTTTTAGATAAATCGAATAACGTGATATCTATCTTTTTGGCTTAACTAAAAAAATTAACCAGGATATATCTATTCAGAAAACTCAATCCATTCTCGTTGCAAAAGGCTTTAATCAGAAGTGTTATATATTTTTATTTAACTTTTGCCTCCGTAGCAACGAAACAATTATTAAGAATTTTAGCTGCCAAAACATAAAATATAGATTTGATGTATTCATAATGTACTTGAATGGTAATTTAAAAGTAGAGATTTTTATGGCGAGTCCTGATCGCTGAAACTGATTCTTCAAAACACACCGCTTAAGACTTAGAGCAGGAATTAGTAAATGGAGGAAGCAAGTCCAATCATTGGCTTAGCAGAAGCTGAGGCAAAGACCTCAAGTCACGTGACTCAACAACGACGAATGGTTGACACAGACAAGGTTTGCAGGAAATTAGCGAAAGAAACCTGATTTCTTCCAATGCTTTGCTTTGAAATCTATCATGTGTGTGTGACTTGAAGTCTTTTCTTCACGAATGAGTCTTCACTTCCTCGAATTGTATCTCTTTTCAATGGTTCAGGACAGTGTCGTGCCCTGAATCGCTGAGGCAAATAAAAAGATCAGTAGAAACACTTTTTATGCGTATTCCTACTAGTATAGCCCAATTTTTAGCATGTTTTGTTCTTTTCTAATTTTAGGTTCTCGGGGCAACAGCAACATACCTCATCATACTAGTGCAGATGTCTACGGATAAGCCGTGTGCATGAAAACCGAGCCATTTATGAGAAAAAAGATGGCACATAGACATTCAAATCATTTTTATTTTGAAAAACAAATGCATGAATATTCAAATTTTTATTCCTTTCTACAAATGAACAGATATGAGCAGCTTTCTTGCAAATTAATTTAAGTTGGTTTTCAGTTAGTAGTTACCCATAAAATAACAAAAAAAGAAAAAAGGGTAAAGCATTTGATATGTTTATACATTTTGAGGTAGTATGTACATTTACGGAAAACATTGTATTCTTAAAAACCAACTTAAAGACCATTTTATCAGCTTATCTCTGTGCAGAAATATTTTCAATGCTAATTTCAACGACATTTTCTAAATGGGAAAGTTCTATCCTCACATCTTCAGTTACAGATAACGGAAGAAACAAAAAGGAAACAAGCCATGGGATTCATTGTTGATTCATACATGTATTGCGGAAGGTCTGTAAAGATGCGACTATATAGCACTGTCGTGATATAATTTTTTTTCTTACGTCTGTTGCCTTTGCACCTCACTGTTTTTCAACTTTTCTAACTGTACAATAAATGAGTGTCATTGTACTGCACATATTGCTATATTGTTTTATTTTTCGAGAAAGTGAATTTATGATACATTCGAAAAAGAGTATGAGCAACCTGTATTTTTAAAGAACTGAAATTGCAATATTATATATACCTTTTATAGATACACTGCATTTCCGCAACAAAAGTGACACAACTCAAAATTTTAGGAAAATTTACTAACTGTTGACATAAAGTCTAATTTTAAGTCTCTTTTCTTGCCACGAAACTCGCACAAAGTTAGCTTACATAACTGATGCATGGTGACGTTACAACGATGAAATAACTAGTGCTAACATTATTAAATCTTCATAATTTAGAAAAAAAATCAAACTTTAATCATGCATTTTTGATTTAGACAACAAAAACTAACCAGTGAACATCAAACCAGAATTTTTTGCTCGTACTGTAATATTTAAAACTAAATCGGTACAATAATAATGTATTCTTATATCATCCCTATTAAGATATATAATAATGTGAATTAAGTGTTAAATGTCTTACCATAATTTTTACCTTGTTTTCTAACTGTTCCTCTAAAGTACAACTTTGAATGCAAAAAATATCAAGATCTCAACGTATTTTTTTTTTCTTTTTAAGTTTTTCTGACACTGTTCTCTTTAAGTGTGGTCCTAATATGAAAAATATCAATGTCGCATATCATTTTGGAGGAGCATAAATTCTAAGTTAAGTGAAAAATAAACGTATTTGGTCAGAGCTTTAGCTCTTATAAGTCCATTGAAGGAGGCAAAACACTCAGATTGTAGTCCTCATCAAAAACAAACCTGTGCAATTAAGCACCAAAAGAAAGAAAGAAGAAGTCCATTGAAGTATTTTGAAGTATATTTTGAGGTCAAATCCAAGTAGTTATTACCGGAGACATTCAAAAAATTGCAAATCTTTGAAGCCAGGAAAATATTTTAGCCGTCAGACAAGTTATTTCTCAGAGCTTATATGAAAACTCAGTGTAACATGGCTACTGAAAGCGACTTGTTCAGAAAGACCTTGGGCCAAAGTATGCCAAAGCATGATTTTAGTCTCACGGGTGACCTGGCACCTGATATTTGTCGAATCCTGGCCATTACCGAACTTGGAAACAATTAACAGTTATATTAATGCCTCATCATTATTTCCTGGATCAAAGCCCACGAGCAGACACTTGAGTTTTCTGTGGAACTTGGCAATCGGTAAAAGATGTTCCGCGAGCAATAAACATGGCGTATGTTGTTCGGGCTAAGATGACAACGCGGATTAAATCGTTTGAAGTGTAGTTTAAAGAATGTTTCTAGTCCGTTTCAAAGGAATTATGCTGAATTCGTTGGTCGCTTTCGACTATCCAAGGAATCAGCAGTTTATGTGAGCAATATACTAAATACATGTTGCTTCAAGACAATGGATATTCTCTGTTAAAACCCAAGTAAGTAATCTGCTTTCATTCAATTAATAATAGAGTGAATAATATTCGCAATCAAATGCATCAAGTTTTGTAATAGATTTTGTAACAATGAAGGGTGTGGAAAAAACCTAACATTTAGTTTTCATTAACTCTAAAGATTTTGAACAAGAATTTTGGATGCATTCACGCATTGCAGTGTTTTTTAAAGCATATACGCACTTCGTATAGTATGCTACAGGGCAGCGTTTCTTAATTTCTTTGATGAATAGATTCCCTGATTTATCTTCAATAGAATAGCTTGAAGCAGGCCCGAATCTATAAATTCCCTCCCCCCCCCCCCCGCAACAAAATGTTTAAGATCCCTTCCAAGAGGACAGAAGTGTATATTTGCAACGTTAATAAGTCTTAATGCTAGTTTTTTTCATTTTTTTCTTCAATTTTTGGTTAGTTTTTCAAAAACTAACAAAAAGATTTCTTTTTATAGCTCAAAACTTGAAGGGCACTGAATTTTACTACTTTGAATATGATTAACATTATGCTTTGCGTATGAAAGTTGAAATTTCAGGTTATGTTCAGCATCAAATCCGTTGTTATTTAATGTTGTCGACATATATAGAACCATGTTTTACGCACATATATATTTACATGGTAATAGTGCCTACACATTATGGGGACATTTCAGAGCGTTATTTTTTTGAATTGTACCAGAATTAAACAAGTAGAGTTATATTTGAATTCTGGGTACAAGGCTAGTAATGACGCAGCTCGTACTTCTCCTGGAGGCGGATTTTCAGTCATAACAGTTCTACTTATCTTACTTTACAAGGATTGGAAATACAGATTGAAATCAGAGATTTTGGGGGCTAACCCCAACTCCTCCCTCCCTCACTGCACCCTTGCAAGAACGGATCAGTTTTCCTTTAAACACATGTTTTATATTCTTATATTGATCTAGTCCAGTGGTAACCAACTTTTTTCTGGCCGAAAGCCGAACCTAATACAAAAATCATTCTCGTGTGGCAGAACATATAAAACTCATAATTGCTCTCATTACTTGATGCTTATTTGATTAAATGCATGCATTTCAGAAACCATTTTCTGAATATTTTACTCCAAACTTGTGACATTGCCATTTCTCATGCTTTTTGATTAGTAGCATTGAACAAAACAATGGACCACATGAATGAGATTTGCGGGCTGGAGGTAGCTTGTGGGCCGTAAGTTGGGCACCACTGAAATCGAAGATCGCATATAGAAAATGAATTTGTTTTTTATTCAAAATTGTTCATTTTGATATTTTCTCTGCTGCTCATTCGGAAACTACTGATTTAAAACTTAACTCGGATACATTAAGTGTTCAGTAATTTTTCGAATATATGTATGTCCTATTTCAATCCCATACTCTTGTAAAACGTTTTATTTTTGGTAAAAAATCAGTCATTCGTAACGTAAATAAAATTTTCAAAATTACAGAATTTTCTTGAAAGTATAATTTTTTCACACACAGTAAATACGTTTTCTTGTTTCCCATAAAGGATATTGCTATGTTATTTTTTTTTTTGTTAAAAAGGTAATTTAAAATAAGGGGTGGTACCAGCTTCTGGTTTTGGAAGGGGTCATTATCTGAAAGGAAGAAGTCAAGGTGCAATTTTGTGCTGAAATAGGAGTCGGGGCGATTGTTGTATAATACAGGTTCCCAAAATACAGTTTTGGGCAATATTTGGTCGCTTTAGAAGGGGTAGAGGTCATGACCAACATGACCTACCTCTGGATCAACGCTTGTTAAAAATAAGCAATTTTAGTCAACCAATTAGTGTCAAAAAATCGAATTCATAGTTCAAAATTGGGTTCTAAAAAAAAAGCACATCTTTTTCGTTAGCTCGATCATTTAAGTTAAAGTCTCTCTTCGAGGCAACCATTTGATTTCCATATGTAAAAAAGGGGATGTATGTGTACATTCCATGATCATGCCTTCAAACCATGTTCTTGGATAAACAATCATTGAGTGTATTCAGTAAGTTACTTCCCTATAGCCAGGGCTAAGGCAGAAATATATGAAATACACCGCCAGCTCAGTCAATTCCAGCCGAGGACTGCAGTTTCGTGCTTAATAGCACTCATGTAGCACTAGAATCATTCAGTAGCCAAAGTTTTTTAATAGCTACATTTTGACGGCCTCATCAATATCAGGCTTAAAAACAGGGGATAAGGCTTTTTTAAGAACAAATGCGTAAGTTTGAATCCTTTATTTGCCAACAGAAAAATTTTAGCGTATAAGCTGTACAACCCCATTAATTTTGTCGCTCATGGTCTTTACTCCATGCCTACATATATCAATGCGATTGTAATATGAAATTCTATGATATTTGTAGAAAATTAAGAACGCAAAGTATTTCCTATCCAACCTCCCGTCTTGTTTATAACAGATGATCCTACAATAATGCATTTTCGTTCTGGTTTTGATACTTAACAATGACAATTAAATTTGCGAGGCTTGCTATATCGGATGATTAATCTATTTTTTTATACAATTGTTTAATTTTAGACGAAAAATTAGTCCCATCTTTATATTTGCTGCTGCAAAGAAACCTAGATCTTGCTTAGTGAAATTTAGTTGACATTTTCTTATTATTCTTTTTTTTTTTTGAATTATATTCAATACATTTTTAAGTGAATAATTTTAACTTGAGAAGCAGAAAAAAAATGCGAGTTTCATGGAACCCTTGATTGAATATAACTTAAGAAAAAACAATGAAGTTCATTTAAAATTAATTCAGCTTGTGCACCAAAAAAGTTAGGGGTCAGAGGAGACGCGGGGAGGGGGGTGTTGCCCTTAAAGTGAAGTTATTTTTCGAACAATTCTGTTATATTACTTTATGTTAACATCATTATTGAGTCACATTATTGAGTTATCACAAAAAACGGAGCAGAAGGCAGCAGTAGACTCCCTTCTTTCAATTCTAAGTTCTATTTCAATCTTTAAGGAAAAATATCATGAGTAAAATATAAAAACACTTTTATGAAGTTAATTGTTTGTTTAAACACATAAATTCATCAATTCTAGCATTTTTCAATCAATCGTTAATTTTGAATTTAGAAAAGTGGAGAGCCTTTTTGCTTTTGAAAGCGAGGGTGCAGTTGCCCCCCCCCCCCCCACCTCCGTTTGAACTGCTAAAAGGCCTGAATATAGTATTGCTAGTGCATAGCTCATTCAAACACCAAAAAATTTACTGTCACATGACACCACGAGAATGCAAGTGATTAAACAAGTTTGAACAAAAGCAGCTTAAATATTTCTGAACTTTTTTTAAAAAAAATTGTACTGAATTATACGTAATATGTAATCTTCAAAACAACTTACAGTTAAGATGCTAAGGCTACTTTTAAATATTTGATTAGGAAATATTGCATAAAAAAACTTATTAACATTAACAATTGCCGGTTTCCAGGAGTGCCCCTAAACCGCCACGATCAATGGCGCAGATTCCCCCCCCCCCCCAAATAATAATAATAATAATAATTTCGCAATCATATTGGATTAAACATAGGTTTTTTGAGCCTTTACTTTCCACTTAAATTCATATACTCTGCATCTCGCTTTTAGTGAATCAATTTAATAAAAAAAAAAAACTTAAAAACAGAAAAATCAAGAATTAAATTTGCATGAGATAAATGCCTTGCAAGCTGAAAAAATGAACAACTTTCATTTATAACAACAATTACAAATACTAGCAATACTATTTCACAATTAAAAAAAAACACACACACACAATGAACTAAAAACATTTTTTTTTCTTTTTAAGTGCATGTTATGTCAAAAAAAAAAAAAAAAAAAAATCCTATCATGACTTCGTTCGTAGAAATAGATATTGAAAGAATAAACTTAATGCAATAATGAAATGATTATCAAATAGTACTTATTCAAGCTGAACAAAAATCTGTTTTTGGAATCCCAAATTTCCGATTGAGTCGCTGAAAACGTTATCAAGTCAAATTTTATAATGGGACAGAAATTAATAAGACAAAGCAATCTACCAGATGTGTGAGATTTACTGTCTCGGCGGAATGTGTAATTTATGTATCCCAACTAAAATAATGACAACATTGAAATTGTCAGGGTCGTCGCCAGGTCAAAAAAACGAGAGAAGAATGGGATTTTGAATTTAGTCAGGGGTCTCCAACCTATGACCTGTGAATAGATTTTTTTTCAGCGGAAGCTTACACGCTGGAAAAAAAACGCTTAATTTAAAAAGAAAAACCAAAAAAAAAAAGAAGGAAAAAACCACAGGCATATGGGGGGGGGGAAGGCGCTGACTAGACTATCTGAACAAAAATACTGTTGTAATATCGGTCCATCTTGTCTCGCAAACCTTTCTAAGTGACCCTTGAGTGAAAAGGATTGAAGACCCCCGAGTTTTGCGACACCTTATTTACCTTTTTTTACTGAATAAATAAATACAGAGATAGTGGATTCAACTTCTGGGTTTAGAGGGAGTCGTTACTAGCTCTAAGCAATATGAGGCAGGGAGAATCAAAAGGATATAAGTTCCACAATGAAAAATTTGAAAATAATCAGTACAAATGGTACGAGAGCCACTCCTCTGTTTTATGGCATGAGATGATACCAATAGATCTGGTGCGTGCTGCTATACAGCATGATTTAGATAAGAATTTCGATGAAAACTTATCTAGGATCTGAACATTAAACTTGAAATTCTGAAAAGTCCCCTAACATCCCTCTGCTTTTCGCTGTGTCACATGATCCTTATCGTAAATATAACATTCACTTTGAAAAGGGGATCCGGGGGATTCTCCCCCACGAATTTTTCGAAATTGTAGTTTTAAAACGGCAGTTTTAGGCGATCTTTGGTAAAATTAAGAGGAATAGAGGTTGGGTGGGGCCCTTCCTGGCAATTTTTCGAAATTGAAACTTAAAAAATGTAATTTTAGATAACCTTAGAATATGGTAAAGAGATGGGAGGGGGTTCTCCTCTAAACCTTTTTAAAAATTTAATTAAAAAAAACGCAGTATTATACCATCTTTGTAGATGTAAGGAAAGATTATATTTTTGGGTGCGCCCCTGGAAAATTTTAGAAATTGAAGTCGTAAAAATCGAAGTCATCTTTGGCAGTTTTCCGTAATTGAAAGCTCTAAATTGCAGTTGTATCTTACCTTTGATGACATTAGGAAAAGGAGTTTTCAGAAGAGAAAATTTAGAAATTTTTCGAATTATTAGCCCTGAAAACTAAATCAAAGATTATCTTTAATGATGGTGAGGGTTATAGATTGGTGGAGAGAGGTAAATTTTAGAGAAGGTTAGAGATTATCTTTAATGATAGTGAGGGAGATTGGAATGAGAGACTCCTGTGGAATTTTTTTCACTTGTAGCTTTAAAGACGCAATTTTGGTAGATCTTTAATGTTACTGGAAGGAATGACTCGGTGGTCCTCAACCAACAATTTTTCGGAGCTAAAACTCTAAAAATGCTATTTTAGATGGTCATTGATAATGTTATGGAGAGGGAAGGGAGGTTGGGGGCTCTCCTTTAAAACATTTTCAGAATTGTAGTTCTAGAAACACAGTTTTATACTTTTATTGATATTTGGAACAAGGAGATTTTAGGGCTCACACCCGGAAAATTTTTTAAATTGATGTCGCATAAGCGCAAGCGTTAGCAGCTTTTGCAAAGTTTGGGGACATGCAGTTTTCCGAAATTGAAGCTCCACAATTGCAATTGTAGCCTAATTTCAATGACGTGGGGGAAGGAGTTTTAGTTAATTCTCCCCCGGAAATGTTTCGAAAATGTGGCTCTGAAAACCAAGTTTAAGACTATCTTTAATGATGTTGCAACTTCGGTGAGCACCAGTAATTTTTAATTTGTTCTTAGAAGGGAGTAGGAAGATGGAGGCAAATGTTCTATGGTAGAAGTCCCTAAACTTTTTTGAGTCGAAGCAACTTTTTTAAAATTCCTCGCGGGTACCCTTCCTACCTTAGGTAAAGTTAAAAAGAATCGTATGTAAGGAGTAAAAACAAAAAAATAGTGAAACACCTGTCATGACTGGAAAAAGAATGGTATTGCTGAATTATTTTAACAGGTTGTACTGCTACAAGACACACAAAAGACTCACCAAACACCAACGATAAAATGAGAGATTAATGTGTAAAAAAAGACCCGCAAATGACTGCATATTTTCTCATATAGTGGAAACAAACTCAATGACATTGACTAGCAGATTCATGGGATTAGAGGCTTTAGCCCCTTCTCAAATTAAATCATATGTCATTTTCACTGGCGTTTTCTCGCATTCATGCGATAATTTTAATGTTTGCCTGTATTATAATTCAAATTGTATCATATAAAAGGCATTTAAATAAATGAACCCATATTGAATTCTTACAAGGGAGATAAGAGGGCCATAACCAGTTCCCATAAAGTAACAAAACAATATTTATGCGATAGTACACGTGTATATAAGCACAAGTAAGGCTGGATATGGGAGGGGTACAAATGTGGTGCTCTAGCGCGGATTTAAAATCGGGTCAGGGCCACCCTTCAACAAACTAAAAAAAACCCCAAATTTGCGTTTTTTATCCTCGAAGTTCGGAAAATTTCCTGGGAAGAGCTCCCGATCTCCATAACCTTTCCTAATGCCCCCAAAGACAACTTATAAAATTCTTTTGGCGACTTCAATGACAAAAGATTTTCAAGGGCTTGCCGCTTACACACTCCTTTAACCCTAACTTGGTCAAACGTAAAATGGCTTTTAAAGACCTCAGTTTCAAATGATTTCCAGTCCGTTTATTTTCGAACAACCACCCCTCTCTTTCTCCTGCCAACCCTATACACTAATTCCACTAAAATTAGCGAAGAGTACATTTTCAGACTTTCAGTTTTGAAAAATTTTCGAGGGAATATGCCCCTGCCGGAAGGTGTACAATTGGGGGAGAGTCCAGTCCCCTCAGTTCTAAGGCACACCCCTCCCCAAGAGCAAGAACCACCAAAATAAGACTAAAAACCCTCCGAACTTTGAATCTTGTCTTTATCTGGTCAAAGATAACGTAAAATGCATTTTTAGGCCTTTTATTTCGAAAAAATTCCAAAGGAGGGTTCGTAAACTCCTCACTCCTTTCCTAATGCTACTAGATAGCTTGAAACTGTATATGTGTAATGTGTATATACGTAATGTTTGAAACTAGCTGCCCCCCCCCCCTCTTTCAAAAAATGTTTGACTGTGACCTTGCAAGGTATGGGATTCCTAACAATTGATGGAAAAGAGCGCACTGCAACGAATGTTATTTTTAACGATCTCATTGAACGTCCTATTTTTTTTCATCACACGTGTGCGATGTATTCGATACGAACGGAATAACAGTCCAAATAGAAATTTCGTTTATAACAAGTATTTCAAGCATAGTCATTATTGGTGTTTCATTTTAAAGACCGAAACTCTCATGTCTCTTGCACGCATGAATTGACCCATTTCTCTTGCAAATAAAAGCTTTTTCGTTGATTTTTGTCTCAAGTTTATCATTTGCAAAAATAACATGCTTGAAACCAGATGCGGACTGAGTCTTCTAGTGCCAACGACAACGCACAGATTCGAGGGCGCACAAGAACCGAAGGTGCATAGATTTGAGAGCACTAAAAATTAAAAAAAAAACCGAAAGTGCTCAGGTTCAAGGGGGTAAAAAATCCAAGGGCGTACAGATTGGAGGATGCAAAAAAAAAAAAACAAACAAACAAACAAAAAAAAAAAACTGAAGGCGGTCAAGTTTGAGGTGCTAAAAACAGAAGACAAAAAACGACGTTGCTCAGGATCATAGGCGTAAAAAACAGAGTTCGAAGGAGAAAAAAAAACAAGGTGTACAAGCGGGGGGGGGGGGCGTGCACCTGCTCGCGGGTCGATGGACCGGTGGACAACACTCCGCCTCTGCTTGATACTGGTTTGTCAGAACTTTAAAGAGAAACTCTGACTAAAAACTTAAGCTGCTTTTACAGGTTGACAGTGTGATAATCTGCTGCTTATTTCTTCCATGCATTTTGGGACTGGAGAATGGAAAATTGTTAATAAATTAAAGGGTCGTGTTTTCGACTTTTAGTATCAACTGCGAGGGGAGGGGGCTAGAGCATGCCATTGCTCTTGTAAGTCCATTTCATTAACCTAACAGTGCTGCCATCTAGTCGTTTGTTGCGTATAGCTTCTGAAATGTTTGGGAATTAGTTATTTGATTTCTTGGTCAAAGTTTTTTTATTATGAGAAAAGTGTTTCGGATGTAAAACCTAGTGTTCAATTTTTTTCAAAAGTTTAACAAAAAAAAAATTAAAATAAACTTAAAGGTTCACACACGCATCAAAAAAGAACGTGTTTCAAAAAATTGGCATTACGTATTTTTAAAAAGATAGATTTCTGAAAAATCAAAACTATATTTACCTTAAAAACTATACAGGAATGGTAACGGACATTTAATGAAAACAAAAAACATGAAGCAATTTTCAAGAGAAGGACTTGTTTTTTTTTTTTTTTTTAAATTTATATTTTACATTGCAAAATCATTTTTTACCATATTTTAACTACCCGGATCTCACTGTTAAACACGTCTCAATCACTCAAACTATTACTAAACCTATAGATCTGTTTTAAAAATCCAGGGTTGGAGCCTCTGGATCATTCTCAGGCCCTGGGTAGAAAAACCCTTTTTTAAAAATTCATTTCGATTTTTCTCTTCTTAATTCTAGATTATGTGACACTACTTACACAATATGAGGAGGGTCAAAACAAAATTCAGGGGCGCCCTTGCAACAAAAATTTAAAGATTGATGAACTGATCCCGATACCTGAAATTTCGAGTGAAATTTCGACTGACGTCACGCACAACTTCAAAAGCTTGTAAAATTTTTGAATCTTTCATCAAACTCCAGATCACACATATTTTTTCTAGATACTGTATTCTGGACTGGTTTTCAGTATGGTGGTAGGAGGGACACCCTGCGATAGGGTTCAACCAAATACCATTGGTTCAACTATGACGTTTGAGCGGAATTGGTAAAGCTTGTGTTTTTCTTCAAGATCTCGATGGATTTTGAATTTTGGATTTTTGGATTTTGGGGATTTTCTTAGAAATTCTTGGGTTCGATTGTTGAAAATGATACGATAAAAGATAACGCATAATATTTGTTGCTAGAATTCGACTAAAATTTAATGTTTTGGCTAAGCAGTCTAGAATAGAGGCTTCTTTTATGCACTTCGCTGTAACTATATACAAAGATTGTCTTCGAAAGAAACTATATATATATATATATATATATATATATATATATATATATATATATATATATATATAT
The DNA here is from genome assembly GCF_026930045.1 of Uloborus diversus. Classification (NCBI taxonomy): domain Eukaryota; kingdom Metazoa; phylum Arthropoda; class Arachnida; order Araneae; family Uloboridae; genus Uloborus; species Uloborus diversus. The sequence goes on along the minus strand of NC_072733.1, from coordinate 142,170,639 downwards.
ATATATATATATATATATATAAATATAAAGGATGGGCCGAAAAAAATCGAACTTTTGCAGAGCACTTAGCTTTAGTGCGAAAAATTTGTGATACCCTAACACTAATACTGTGCAAAGTTTCGTGACTCTGAATTAGTGTCTTCTGTTCTGGCAAGAGACTTGAATTTTTGAGATTTTTAGAAAAACATCAAATAAATAGAAAATTTACAAAATATTTTAAATTCCGCTGAACTTTAAGTCTTTGTGAAGTAACTTTTTAACTTCACAACAGAAACTTCTGCTTAAAATTTTAAGCCAGTGAGTTAATTTTTTCTGCTCTGGCAAGAGGCCGGAATTTTGAGAATTTTACATAAAATTCCGTAAATACTAGTGACACATTACAAAGTAACTACATACCTAATACGCTGCAAATACTAAGAGTTTTTAATCACATCAACGACATCAATCCACCCCTTGAACCAGGTCCGTCCTTTAAAGTTTAGGGGGGGGGGTCACACTGGAGGGGGTCTGTGAAGCTTTTGCTCCAATTGAAGATTCCAGCTTTTAGTTCAGTGAATTGAAAATATTTTGAAATATGTATCAGATACAACAGACAACAACAATCAAATATTTAAACCACGTAACTTCCTCATCATTTTCCCCGCATAAACAACGAAATAAAAGCCGATTTCAGTTCAAGACGTGCCCGTTATTTTTTTTTTCCTGGAGGGGTTGGGGATAAAGGGCGTGAACTCAATGAAATTTTATCAAAAAAAAAAAAAAGTAAGGGGGCCCTTGACCCCCTTCACCCTAACCCCTTAAAGGAGGGACCTGGTTTAAGGGATGGTCTTATGCCGTTGATGTGATTAAAAATTTGAAGTATTGCAGGGTATTAGGGATGTAGCTATTTTATAAAGTGTCACTCGTATTTATGGAATTTCATGTAACATTCGCAAAATTCAGACCTCTCGCCAGAGCAGAAAAAATTAACTCACAGGCTTGAAAATTTTTCGCAATAATTTGTGTTAGGAAATTAAAAAATTACCGTTCTAAGGATTAAAGTTCAGCGGAATTTAAAATATTTTGTAACTTATCTCTTTATTTGATATTTTTCTGAAAATCTCAAAAACTAAAGTCTCTTGCCAGAGCAGAAGACATTAGTCACGAAATTTTGCACAGTAATTAGTGTTAGGGAGTCACAAATTTTCCGCACTAAGGGCTAAGCGCTCTGCAAAAATTCGATTTTTTTGGCCCACCCGAATATATATATATATATATATATATATATATATATATATATATATATATATATATATATATATATATATATATATATATATATATATATATATATATATATATATATATATATATATATATATATATATTAGGACTCGACCGATGCATCGGCCTGGCCGATGCATCGGCGCCGATGGTTTAACAATTTAGCCATCGGCATCGGCGGCCGCTGCTAACTTGCAGGAAACATCGGCCCATCGGCCGTAAAAAACATCGAAAAGTCGATGGAATTGGCCGATGTTTTTGAAGAAAAAAGGACCTATGCTGTTTTACTTTTTAATACTTTTTAATAGTAAAGGGAGTCATTGTTTTCATATAGAATTGTTTACTTAAATTTCAGTATGACACCTCTATCAGTCACCCCTGAAAGAGTTTTTAATACTGCAATCTGAGGTACCAAACAAGTTAATTATTGCGTTGTTTCTTGCAGCTGGATGTACGTATGTATCTCTCATAAGTTATAACTCAAAAATAGTAAGCTGTAGAAGGATAAATTTTCGCATGTGGGGTGTGCGCACGTTCCAGTTGTGAAATTCACTTTTTGTTTTCGATCGGGTGTTCTAAAAAGCCTATTTACACATTTTTGTTGCTGTTAATTACTTATTTGAATGCTAAACTAATATATCGTCTCAGACTGACGATCATTCGGTGATATATTGCCGAATTGGAGACCATGGAAATAAATATGAGATGGCGAAACCGGTTTTGTTTCATTTTGTTAGATTCCAGTTGAAACGACGGTAATTTTTAATTTTTCGATACTTGTAATATGAATCACAGTAATGCAGTCTTTTCTGTATTGCTTCGGCGGAGCTACAAGTTTGAGGCCCGTCGAAATACATTTTGGGGCCCTATTTCTCTATCACAGAAATTGTAAAACATTTATCAGAAGCATTTTTGTTACTCCTGCGGTGTCCCTATGAATATGAGGCCTCTCGCGCAATTGCAACATTTGCTATATTTAAATCCGCCACTGCACGTCAAAACAAACTCGGGTGCAAGTTTTGAAAGGTTTTTTCTGCTCAATGTTTATGATTATTTTGAACTATTTTTTTACGACTATCTTTTTAATTTCCGAGAGCACTAGCGTGCCTCTCCTCCCACTCCCTCAATTTCTGAAATTAAACTCTAGTTGTACTTCTGAGTTGTTTAAAACTAATACCATTCATAAAATTAGAGATTTTTTTTTCTTCAAACTTTATCTATTGCTTTGAAAGAATTTAGAACATTAATGTAAGAAATTAATTAAAGACGTTTTGAATGATGACATAATTCGGAAATTAAAGGGACTTTTGAATTTTTTCTTCAGAAGTGATGAAGTAGATTCAGAAACTCTTCCGAGGCGTTGGTGGTAGTGGTCCTGTACTAAAACGAGCTGACGTGTGCATCACATGACTTCTTTTTACACCAACTTAATGTTATTTCCCCATTATTGGCAATTTTAATGTGATTCAATAATTAACTCTCTAAATATCACCAACAGTGGCCAAATTGAAACCAGATTTTAAAAAAAAATAAATATTTTTTAAATCGCCAAATTTGTCGCCTAGTTGGTTACAAAACTTGGTGATCAAAAGAGTGGCCATATATCGTCAAGTGTCCGCTAAATTATAACACCACTTGAGTTTGCATCGAAATTAACAATGATTTTCCCCCAAAAAAGGGACAAAAGCCCCCTTTAAAAACACCCGATTGCAACAAAAAGGAGAGGTGCACAACTAGACCTCACTAAGAGTCTACGTACCAAATTTCAACTTTCTAGGACATATCGTTCTTGAGTTATGCGACATACATACGCACATACGCACATACGTACATACGGACGTCACGGGAAAATTCGTTGTAATTAACTCGGGGATTGTCAAAATGGATATTTCGGCGGTCTATACGTTCTTAGGCACTTATCCGCGTGTGGTCGGGTTGAAAAAAGAAAAAACTCAACATTCATTCAAGGGTGAGCAAAATGGAAATTAAGGCCGATTTTTGAGTGAAATTTTTTTCGCGAATACAATACTTCCTTTTTTGTAAAAGGAAGTAAAAATGAGCCGAAGTGTGAGTTACTCCAAAATCAGGAGGGTGCCCCCCCCCCAACCTTCCCTCGTCGTTTCAAGCATTTCTTAAATATTTAGCGGTTATTTATTTTAGTCAAGAAATGTCATTTTGCGTATTTCTCATACTTGTTTCACTTATGTTTCGTCATGCGCCATCTTTCTTGCATCATTAATAACAATCGATTTTTTTTATTGTGAGTAACTATTTTTATGTATTTATATAAAATCAATGAATAAGATATTTTCGTTTTTTATAGAAAAGTTTTAAGGATTTTCTATTATGCAATTTTTTAAATTTCAGAATTTTATTGCTAAATTTAAATTGTAAAAAAATTATTTTGAGAACCTCGTTCTTTTCATGGCTATTTCTTTTTTCAGCAAAATTTATGTCACTGTTATAGTTTTTATGAAAAATGCAAACTTTTCTATTCATAAATTTTAAATAAGAATAAAAATATTCCTATTTTGATTTAATATTGTAATTTATCTGTTACCTTTTTTGTTTAATTTGATGACTAAAAAAGTCTACGTGCAATCTTTCCACTTTAATTCCGTAATTAGTTGACGGTTTCATAGTTTTATTCTTATTTTTTTAATGATTAAACAACATAATGTAGTGTTTTCTAACTATGTTTAATGTACCTAAATCCATACATTATTACAATCAGGCTTGGAGTAATCGCCGATTACGTAATCGTAATCTGCGTAATCGATTACATTTTTGTGTAATTGTAATCATAATCTGTCAATGGGACACTCGTAATCTTGTAATCGTAATTTTAATCAAGTGTTTCTTGCATAATAGTAATTGTAATCTAAGTTTAGATAATCGTAATTTTGTACCATAATCGTGTAATCTCGACTTGCTGAAAGTGAAAACTTTCAAGTTGCGTTTCTACAATGCTATGCAGACGATGGGATCTGGACTGAGGAAAAAATAAGACTTCAATAGAAACGTACAAAGGACTCAGGTGTCATTGACAGGAACGCGTCCCCAAGTTGTAATGGTCATCAATTTTCCTTTTCATCTGTGAATGACAGACAAACAAGCCCTCCTTGGAAAGAGAGCAATATCAACAGTGCTGTACGAACACATGTTTTCGTTCCGACAAAGTTCTATAAAAACAGTTTTATGCCTTTGGTGTTTTTTTTTTTTTTTACTTTCATTGGCGGAAGAGGAGGAATTTTGTCAAAAGAAGAGCGAATTTGGATTTGCACTTCAGTGCTCATTCACACGCACTATCTTAGCGGTTCTTTGATTTTTGTGATGACATCACTCTGGTAAGTGATTTTTCAAAATATTTTCACATCTAATTTAATCTTAAATTTATGCTTTATATTTCAATGCTGATACTTTTTAATAGGTATATAAGAGAAAAAGTTTGCATTTAAAGATTTTAAAAACATTTGTTTTAACCTTTGTAAAAACATTTGTTTTTGAAACTGAGATATAAAATATCATTATAAAATGCTTATGCATGTGGGGGAAAAAATAATGCCTGGAAATCATAGCAAAACTTATTATACTAATTTTTACTTTTTAAAGTGCTTTCCAATTATATTGCTTTAAGAGTTTTCAAGCACCATCTTGAGGACCTCCTGACCAAAAATTTGCAATACTCTAATACGACAGTAAAAAAGCTGTTGTCAGCACTAACTTCTAGAATGAGTCACTATGAAGAATCGGAAGCATTTCAAGTGGCTTCATTTTTAGACCCAAGGCTCAAATGCAACTGGTACGATTCAAGCACAAAAAATAAAATAAAAGAAATTATCAAGGAAGAAATAATGTCTAACAAAGACTGTCATAACATTTGCACTGAATCAGAAGATAAGGACACAAAAGATGTGTCACCAAAACAGCCTGAAAAAAAAAGGAAATTGTTCGCATTTAAAAAAAAAACAGCCAGCACTTACAAAAATAATAATTCCTTAACACAGGAGAAAATCGAAAGCGAAATAAATGCGTGTGAAACTAGCGTACCAAATGGGCATAATATTGTTCCCCTAGAATACTAGGGATCCAATATTCATGTATACCCATTACTGAGCAAAATTGCTCCCAAGTACTTGTCAGTTTGTGCATCATCTGCACCTGTTGAGCGGTTATTCAGTATTGCCTGAAAGTTTTATACCTCACAGAGAATGAGGATGAAACATGATACATTTAAAGCATTGGTATTATTAAAATGCAATAGAAAATTGTCTTGATTGCAGTATTTATTTTAAACATTTATTTTCTTATCATTTATTTATACTATTTGAATATATTTTAATACTATGCATGTTTTGCAAAATTTAATACATAGGGGTTTTTTTTTTCAAAAAATAGGTTGAATTAAATAATATTATAGCAAATTGTAGAGAATAGAATGTAGAAATATAGTACATAAATTTTAGAAACTGTATTGGTTGTATGAAAAATAATAATGAAAATTTAAATCATGTACAAAATGCATTCTAATGTGGCAAGTCATTTGGATATGGGACACCTAATTACCTGTGCAGGATATATGGTCAAAATAGTTATGTAGCATTTAAAAGCACAATCAAAAATCATAATTTTTTAACTATGACATTGTTGCCGCAAAATAATAATGAGAATAATATAGTATATGTGTGCATGTATTTTCCTCTCACGAGTCTGTAATCGTAATCAAAATCGTAATCGGCTCATCGTAATTGTAATCGATTACATTTTTGACATAATCTAATCGTTGCTGTAATCGTAATTACGTTTTGGCAGATAATTATAATCGTAATCATAATCGTAATCGATTACATTTTCTCGTAATCAACTCCAAGCCTGATTACAATATTACTGAAATCTTAGTTATATGTTCAATTAAAAAAAAAAAAAAAATCAATTGGTTATTAAACAGTCTGTTTGTTTTTCTTCCTTTTTTCTTTCTTTCTTTCTTTCTTTTTTTTTTTTTTTTTTTTTGACTGTTGTTCTTTCGCTTTCATCATACAGCAGTCAAAAAAGGAGAAGCATAACTACACTCTACACAGATTGTACGTAGTACGATCGAAAAGTTCGGGGACAAGCTGTATAAAACCTTACCCAGACTAGTTTACATTGCCGAAGCACATCCACCTTCAAACGGTCACCTTGAGGGACTATGTACTTCTGCCAGTGTTCATATAACTTTTGGAAACACGCCTGGAAGCCATTTTTTGCTACCTTCTATGATGCAGCTTTATCTTCTCCTGGCGGAAGAAAGCGGCGTCCATGCAAATGTTTTTTTTTGCTGGGAACAGGTAAAAGTCACATGGAGCTAACTCCGACGAAATGTTATTTTATTTGTTTGTCATATCAGAGTATTGACCAATCAAACCGTGCATCCTCAACATGCAAGTTGCCTTCTTTCCCACGTTGAAGTTAAAGCAGCAGCGCAAGAGGCCTTACAGGAGGTTGCAAAAAATGGCAGCCACGAGTGCTTCTAAAAGCTATACGAACGTTGGCGGAAGTGCATAGTCGTTCTAGCTAATGAATTTGCAGATAGATGTGCTTTGGTAATGTGAACTATTCAGGGTAAGGTTTTATACAACTTGTCCTCGAATTTTTAGATCATCTACGTACGTATGAGTTTTCAACTTACTATTTCATAACGTTTTTGAGTGACGTAATTTTACGCGCATGAAGACATCACAAGAGAATTTGCAATAATTAGCTGAGGAGGCGTTCAAAATGGATATTTCGGTCATCTATATATTCTTAGGTACATATGCATGTACAGATGTGCCGAAAAAACTTGTGAAGTATAAATTAGGTAATCGTAAAATAGAAATTTAGGTCGAAATCTGATTTATTTATTTATTTATTTTTTTATGGTGATTACAATTCTTTATTCGTAGAAAGGAAGTAAAGTGAAATGAATCAATGATCCTTTAAATCCCTGACAAACTTATCAATTTATTGCTGTTTGATTTTTTTTTTGCCATCGGCCAAAGGCATCGGCCATCGGCAATCGGCCATTTGGAGGAAAACAATCGGCCATCGGCCATCGGCCATCTTTGAACAATCGGCCAACAATCGGCATCGGCCCATCGGCCAAAAAATGCCATCGGTCGAGCCCTAATATATATATATATATATATATATATATATATATATATATATATGCATATTATTTATTTATATAGTTTCTACTTAAACGGTTTTTACGATCAATAATCAACCAAAAACAATAGTATCAATTTCAAAAATATGGAATTTTTTTAGAATTATTAGGTACATGATCTTGTGCTTTCTGGTCCAGATGTTATGAATTTTAGGAGACTAACTTTGGGTTTTACGAAAAACATGAACGGAAAAATCAATTATTATTATCGGTTTTTTACCTTTTTCTTATTCGAAATAAAGTATATTCTTCTTCGTTCCCTTTTAGTATTTCTCATTAAAAAAGCAATTAATAAAAACTATTTTTTAAAAACTTGTTTTTTAATTTTATAAGTAAAAAACAATATTTTCCGCTTATTTTTCAAACTTCGTTTCAGAGGTTACGTAGAATTTGAGTCATAACTACCTTTTTCTTTAAGTTAATCGGAAATTTAGTTTTAATCTTTATCCAGAAAGCACTAAAATTTGCTTTAAAGGATTTGGTAAATTTGCTGACTGCTAGCTACTAGATGGCAGCATTATCGATAAATTCCGAAGTTTAATTTTCGGCTGGGACTAGGAATATGACGTCAGACTTCCTTGTAATGCTTTTTAAACCTTCGTGATGAAAGAATTTGTCCAATTTTTTTTTCTTTGTTGATAAAAAAAAATTCTTTGTCCGAAGCTAAGAACGCTAATCAATCGCACTGAGGTGTCGCTGAAATTTCCTGGAAAGCATCAAATGAAGGGGCGGTTTAAAACAGAACTTAAATTCTAACAACAATACAAATGCAGAACTTATGTAGTTTATATTCATGTTCATCCATAATTAGTTTGAAATTCTATCATATCTAAAAAAAGAAAAAAAAAACTAAAGGAGATGAGTAGCCATGAGCATGTGGCCGTAAGAGGGGGGCACTGAGGGCCATCTGCTCTCCCTATACAAGAGAACATCTGACTCCCACACTCTTCCCAAATGTCACAGAAGATAATTTGAAACTGCAATATCAGAGCTCAATTTCGCAAAATTTCCGGGGCAGGGAAAAATAACTGCTTTTTCTAAACTTAACTGACCGAAAATAGCACAAAATGCGTTTTTAAGGTGAGAAGAGTACTATATAATTTTAAGCTATATCCGATGTCAGCCCTAGGGGGGATGGGAACTAAAAATCACTGTCTTGTTGCGCCTATGCTTGCCCCTCCCTTACGGGAATCATGGCTACGACTATGCCAATGAGCTTCCATGCAGGTAAGGCCATTTTCAAACTCTCCATATATGCTAAAATAAGTAGATCCACAAGATCCAGAGGATTTTTGTCACGTCATTGGTGTTGGTTCCCTAGAATACTCAGAAAAACGTACTTCTATCATTACCAGGAAAACATACTACACTGGTGTGCAAAAATTTAGGACGAAGTTGAAAAATTAGCATATCAGCTGAACGAAGAGGTGGAGCGGACAGAAAGACCAATCAGGAGATTAAGTAAGGTGATGTACGGTAGCACATGCGCAGATATGCAGGCAGACGTAATGGGGGAGTGTCTGAGTAGTATAAAGCATGTTGTCGGTGTAAGATCAATATTTCTGGCAAAGAGATTGCACGCCGTATAGCAGTTGAAATCACACCAAGTTGCTGCCTCAGCGAGAAATGGCGAATAATCAATCTGTTAAACGACATCTGGATGCTTTTACCCGTGGTCGAATCATTGGGAAGTTGGAGGAAGGCCGCAGTGTGACAAGTGTGGCTGCAGAGTTCGGAATTGCTCACAGCATCGTTTCACGACTTTGGAGACAATTTCAAACTACAGGAACAGCTATCCGGGGGTTCAGTAGTGGTCGTCCACGAGGAACCACACCCGCAGATGACCGGTATATTGTCTTACAGGCCAGAAGAAACAGGCGGCAGACAGCGGGTGAAATCGCTAGACACACGACACAGGCGACTGGATGACCGATATCGCGTTTTACCGTGGCCAGAAGACTGCACTGTGGTGGTCTGTTTGCACGACGCCCTATACGGTGCGTACCTCTAACGCCTGCCCATCGGAGGAGGCGTTCTCTGTGGTGCCGGGAACACCGGAATTGGAGAGACAATGAATGGGGACGAGTACTCTTTACAGATGAGAGCAGATTCAGTCTGAGTAGCGATTCTCATCGCATACTCATCTGGAGAGAGCGGGGAAGCCGCAATCATCCCTCGAACATCATTGAAAGGGACAGGTATGGATGTCGCGGTGTTCTCGTTTGGGGAGGCATCATGCTTGGTAGTCGTACAGACCTTCACATCTTCGACGCAGGTTCAGTCAACGGGACCCGTTATTGTAACGAGATTCTTCTTTCATATGTGCGTCTTTTTAGAGGCGCTATTGGTCCGCAGTTCCTTTTCATGGACGATAATGCACCATGTCATTGCACAGTAGCTGCCGAACAGCTCTTAGAGAGTGAGGATATTGAACGTATGGATTGGCCGGCACGATCTCCGGATCTCAATCCCATCGAGCATGTATGGGATTTTCTAGGCAGACGCTTGGCAGCATGTGCCTTACCACCAGTAACGATTCGGGAGCTTCGATTGGCGCTGCAATGAGTTGTTGGGCAGCAATGCCTCAACAACTCATTGACACTCTCATTCTCAGCGTGAGCAGACGCTGTGTAACCTGCCTAGCAGTAGGGGGAGATCATATCCTCTACTAAAGTCCGGGTGTTTCTTGCTGGACACCCATCACAGGGATGTTTCGGCCTTCAGTCGCATTGCGCTCCATGCTACTTTTTCAATAAAGCTTATTTTTATCCCTCTGATTTCTCTTTTAGTAAGTGTTGCTTACATTACACATGTCCTTACGTATTGGGGATCTTACGGTATTAAATGTGTTGGTTTGGAAAGCTTTTGTACAAAGTTGTATTGAAAAAACCGTCTCGTCCTTCATTTTTGCACACCAGTGTATATTGTAACGATGATAAAAAAATATGTAAATGAGTAGCAGTCGGAAGAGTATCGTAGAACTTGTTTTCGCTCCGTTATCAAAATCTAAAGTCTGCCGAAATTTCAAGAAAAGTCACCAAATTCAACCAGTTTCTGGGAGAGATGGAAGATATCTTTTACACGCATTGCAGATAGATCTCCTTTCCCTTGCAGACGGGGAAGTTGCGAGGTACCTGCAAGATACCACGCGACTTTAATACCTTCAATTTCTTGCCGAGTCTTTAATTTTAACTATGTTTCTAAAAATTTTGTGAGGCTTTAAGACCTTATATCTGAATAACAGGAAGACGATGGCAAATAGCATCCAAAAAAAAGTAAACAAATAGTTAAATAAAATTTATATGCTCTCTTGATTGCTGCCCATTTATTTATTTACTCATTATTACACAATTCGTGTGGTTACAGTAAACGAGATCACAGAGCCAAAAAATGTCCTGAAAATGACAACTTGGGAACCAACCGAATTTTTTAGTAGGGGAGACCGGGGCAAGATGACTATGCTAACAATTTTTGTTGTTTATTAATTTATTTTTAAGGATCGTAAAATTAACTTTACGTGAGCTGTTAGAGTAGTCCTTTGTAGTATTAAATATATTACCAATTAATTTTTCGAATAAAAATAACGAAGGATATTTTTATTTTTTCATAACCCTAACAAATCGTCATCTTGCCCCAGTACTGGGGCAAGATGACTTTGGCCTTGGGGCAAGATGACGACGTTGAAAAAGGTTGAACATATCTTATGTTTTGCATATGTTATCTAGCTTTACAAATGATTACTGTGTTTTACATCTTACAAAATATCAAATTAAGCGTAATGCATTGTAGCGTATTGTTGAAGCGTTAAGTTGTGCAGCTAACAAATAAAAATGTCATTTTCATAATTGAAACATTCCTCATGCCACCACTTTTGGCTTTTACAGCACTGAATTCATTCTTCTGTTGCAGTGTCACACTATTTCTCTTTACAAGCAGGGCATCTTATAACACCATTATTTGAAGTTGTTTCAACTGGATTGCTTGGCATGAGGAACTTAGAGTTTTTTTACTCCATTTTTAGCTTCACGAGCTTAAAATTTCTCTTTTTGTTTTAAATGATTAATTATTTCCTTTCTCTTTGCTCCTTGTTCTGACATTCCTTTGATGGGTGTGCGTGTAAGAATGTGTGAGTTTAGTTTTCTGCTTTTCCTTTTTGTTTTCACACATTGTGTTGCTTTAGGCAATGCAATGAAATCAGAAACACTAACAGGCTTCTTTCGTGCATCGGTACGAGCATTTGCCATAACTTCTGCTTCGTCTAGAGGGTTTATATGTTGATTTTCTACTCTCAAGGTCTGAAGATTAGCACTATTATTCTCAGTTTCATTGCCAACAACATCATAGTTCGCTAAAAACAAGAGAATGAGTCTCATGTCTCATTCTTTAAATCCTTTAGCGGCATTTTCCAAATGTAGCTGCTTTGAAGTAAGCGGTGCTTAAAAGCTCACCAATATTTTTGTCTGTGATAGTTTGTCCTCGATGAATGACCACAAAGTTTTCACATGCTTGGCTGTATTAGGTTTTTAATGGGCAGAAAGATGACGCATCAGTAGCTAGAGACGATGCTTTGTGTGGGGTGGAAACCCAACCATGATAATGTTTTTCACTACAATATAAGATAGCCTGCAAAGTTATGTGAGATTTATGATTGTCAATAACCAACAGAGCACGAGATTCTTTGCTTGGTTTAATTCAGTCAACTAGTCATTAGATTAACTAGTTATAGAAGCGCAAGGTCGCGTGGACAAACACACAGACAAATAAGCGTTTACAGGATTTAATAAAATGGATAATATAGTTATTTTAATAAATGCCGAAACACGGGGCAAGATGACGAGCTCGTCATTTTGCCCCGCGCTTCGATCTGTTATCTTACCCCGGACTGCCTGTTTGAACGGATTTTTCTCCATTGCCATAAGAGAAGGCGCCTAATTGATATTTATTCATGGTAATAGGTAGTATTTAAACTAAGTTACTCATAAATACTAAAGAAACACGATATATCTTCTCTGTATCTGTAGCAGAGCTTATTTACTCATGCATAAAAGTTATACCGTGGCAACGGTAAACAATCAGAGTTTCAAAACTAACACAAATATCGCAATTTCAGCGTCTCTATACTATTGCTGAACGAACAGCGGATAGGAGAGCCAGTATCATGCATTTGATGCAGTTACCTAGTGGAGAATAGAAAAATTAAGGCATTCGTCATCTTGCCCGGCTCGTCATCTTGCCCCGGTCTCCCCTACTCAATTGGACGCATAGTACTTCCTGAGAATACTCAAAGAATTCCCAGCTGGTCCTCAAAATATTCTTCAACTTCAACCAAGAATGACAGCTCAGAGATTTATTGGAATTTAAGAATTATTGAAACTAATGCATAAAAACCATAAAACAAGCCGAAACAAGTAAAATACCACAAATCCTACGCTTTGTTTCATTGTTACTTATAACTGCACTGGTGTGCAAAAATTAAGGACGAGACGGTTTTTTCAATATAACTTTGTACAAAAGCTTTCCAAATCAACACATTTAATACAGTAAGATCCCCAATACGTAAGGACATGTGTAATGTAAGCAACACTTACTAAAAGAGAAATCAGAGGGATAAAAAGAAGCTTTATTGAAAAAGTAGCTTGGAGCGCAATGCGACTGAAGGCCGAAACATCCCTGTGATGGGTGTCCAGCAAGAAACGTCCGATCTTTAGTAGGGGATATGATCTCCCCCGACTGCTAGGCAGGTTTGACAGCGTCTGCTCATGCTGAGAATGAGGGTGTCAATGAGTTGTTGAGGCATTGATGCCCATTCGTTTTGAAGCGCCAATCGAAGCTCCCTAATCGTTACTGGTGGTAAGGTACGAGCTGCCAAGCGTCTGCCTAGAAAATCCCATACATGCTCGATGGGATTGAGATCCGGAGATCGTGCCGGCCAATCCATACGTTCAATATCCTCACTCTCTAAGAGCTGTTAGGCAGCTACTGTGCGATGACATGGTGCATTGTCGTCCATGAAAAGGAATTACGGGCCCATAGCGCCTCTAAAAAGACGCACATATGGAAGAAGAATCTCGTTACAATAACGGGTCCCGTTGACTGAACCTGCGTCGAAGATGTGAAGGTCTGTACGACTACCAAGCATGATGCCTCCCCAAACGAGAACACCGCGACATCCATACCTGTCCCTTTCAATGATGTTCGAGGGATGATTGCGGCTTCCCCGCTCTCTCCAGATGAGTATGCGATGAGAATCGCTACTCAGTCTGAATCTGCTCTCATCTGTAAAGAGTACTCGTCCCCATTCATTGTCTCTCCAATTCCGGTGTTCCCGGCACCACAGAGAACGCCTTCTCCGAAGGGGCAGGCATTAGAGGTACACACTATATAGGGCGTCGTGCAAACAGACCACCACGTGCAGTCTTCTGGCCACGGTAAAACGCGATATCGGTCGTCCAGTCACCTGTGTCGTGTGTCTAGCGATTCCTCCCGCTGTCTGCCGCCTGTTTCTTCTGGCCTGTAAGACAATATACCGGTCATCTGCGGGTGTGATTCCTCGTGGACGACCACTACTGAACCCCCGAAAAGATGTTCCTGTAGTTTGAAATTGTCTCCAAAGTCGTGAAACGATGCTGTGAGCAATTCCGAACTCTGCAGCCACACTTGTCACACTGCGGCCTTCCTCCAACTTCCCAATGATTCGACCTCGGATAAAAGCATCCAGATGTCGTCTAACAGATTGATTATTCGCCATTTCTCGCTGAGGCAGCAACTCGGTGTGATTTTAACTGCTATACGGCGTGCAATCTCTTTGCCAGAAATACTGATCTTACACCGACAACATGCTTTATACTACTCAGACACTCCCCCATTACGTCTGCCTGCATATCTGCGCATGTGCTACCGTACATCACCTTACTTAATCTCCTTATTGGTCTTTCTGTCCGCTCTGCCTCTTCGTTCAGCTGATATGCTAAATTTTCGACTTCGTCCTTAATTTTTGCACAGCAGTGTAGAATAAACAACTTACACTTATTTCATTTGCATAATGCAGACAAAGTAAATGGAATCAGGCTATCTTAGTGATACAGTGGTAGTCGGAATTATAAGGACAGAAGAAAATAGCACAGAAAAAAGTTATTTCTGAAAAAATTCTTTGAAATTTATACACAAAGTGCCTTTTTATGTTTTTATGCCAGAAATCGTTGTGGAAAGCAGAATATTTGAAAATATGAAGTATAAATGTTTTGCCGTAATTAATAAAAAAATAACACTGTTAAAACTGGACAAAATTATAAGGATAATGAGCATTTTGCCTTGAAAAACCCTAGTAATCAATAATTTCCCCCTTTTTTTTCAATCACTTTTATCAGTCTTGATGTCATGGAAGTTGATCCTTGGAAAAATTTATCCTGGCTTTTTGCATGGAGAAAATGAGTTCTTGCTTGTTTCGACATTGAATGCGGTTTTTTTCATACTTCGGGTGCCAGAATGCCTCTCAAAGTTGCCATTAAACTTAGATCGAGCCTTTTGTCGGGCCAGTACAGCAATTTCACGGAATAAGCATTAAACAATGATTTTGAGGTTTAAGAAATATAAAATTAGGCATTATCCTGCTGGAACAAATTGTTTAGGATAGTAATTAACGGTGCTTTTGTTAAAAAAATGATACTGCTCAGTACATCAACATTACTCTCAGAATTCATTCCGCCATGCACAGGCATACATTGGTATAGTTTCCGTCAGTAGCAAAACTTTCACAGACCATTACTGAGCCGCCTCCAAAAATGCACGCATTGAAAATTTTTTTCCTTCATAGAGATCGTACCAGAAGTAGCAAAAACTATCTAGGGTGACTTCACCAGTAACAGACAAGGGTCCAGTAACAGACAGTCATAAGTTTGGATTAAAATAATAAGAATTTTAGGCGGGTTAAACTGATGTTGCTGTGGCCAATGAATACGATGCAGTCATCTAGTGTTATCAGAGCGAATTTCATGAGTCAGTATGTATTTACAAGGCAGTAGTGGAAGGTTATGAATAGCTACCTTGAGGATAGCTGATGATTCATGCTAAAGCTAACTGTTTACGTTAAGAAGGTGAGTGTTTTCAACCATCATTTTGCACTGTAAAATGTCGACATGAGTGCATGCTGGACTTATTTTTAATGTTTGAACTATGCTCTTTTATGTTTTCTCATCGTTTTCCACGTACAGCCACATCTAATGTGAGTTTTATCTATGTCTGTTACTCATCTCCAGAAAACTCCCTTTTCTACTAACAGACACCCATGTCTGTTATTGGTCCTTGAAGTATTTTTCATTTTTATCTATTTTTTCGCTCCAGATGAGGTTATTCATCGATTTGATTCTGCCTACAGGTTCAATATTAAAAATCGAACAACATGACTAGTGTCAGACAGGGTGTCTGTTACTCATGCCATATTTTTTGGAGCCTCAGAATAGTGAATTTTTTTCAGTTCAGGATGCCCCCCCCCCCTGCCAAGAAATTCTCTTACAGTAAAAAATTGATGCAAACAGCCTTATTGGATGCAAATAGAAACGGTATGAGTGTTGCCGCTTCAGAAAGGAAAAATAGAGACCCACGAGTCACTTTAGAACAAAGTGAAAGGGGTTTATCCTAGCATAAGAAGGATAGGTCCAGACCTCGTGCTTTCAAAGGATGAAGAGCAAATACTCGTACTCTGGATATCCTCATCATCTAAAGCAGGTTTCCGATATTAAAAGAAAATTTTTTAGAGAGCGTGCATCTGCTCTTAAAGGAATTGGGGAGAAATAATTCTTTTACTGATGGAAGCCCTGGGAAATCATGGTATAATGGATTTCCTTAACGGGAAACTTCAGTCGCTCATAGGATTAGTGAAAACCTTACATTGTTCCGTTCAAAAGTAATTACAGAAAGCCTAGACAACTGGTTCAAGACAGTTTACGACTATTTAAAAGAAAACAATCATCTTGGCACTTTAGAAAATCCAAATTAAATTTTTAATGGCGACGAAACTGCTTTTTTTTTCTCAATCCAAAGGTATCCCCAGTGCTTGCAATGAAAGGTGACAAAAATGTATACCAAGTTGTGAACAATGATGAAAAAGAATGTGTCACAGTTTTATTCACTGCAAACGCTGCTGGGCATCTTCGACCACCAACAGTGATCCATAAATACGTAAAAATCCCAGATAGCATTAAGTTCAGTAAACGGTTGTTAGAAAACTCGTATTCAGGGTGGATGACAAGCATGACGTAGTTTGAATTTTTGGCCAATGTGTTTCAGCCATGGCTAAAAACTCAAAGGCTAAACTCAGTTGAGCAACCATGAATTGCTTATTGTTTTAATTTGACCTTTGAATGACGTTCCTACCATTTTATTCCCCCCCCCCCCCCGTCTTTCTCTGCAGCACCACCGTCGCCCGGCCCCTCCCGATGCTACTCCTCTAGCGAAAACCGTCTCCAAGTTGCGTCTATATCCTACATACACACACGCATTCCTACACACATGAATTCCTACACACTGTCGCATAGATATATACACAAACGCGCGCTTACATACACACACACAAACGCGCGCTTAAATACACACACGTAGACGCCTACATACATACACAGACACGCTCGTGATTGCGAAAAACATAACTTGAACTTAAAATGACAATTTTTTTTTTTTTGTGATGAAAATTTTCTTGTTGGGTAGGTACTGAATTATTGTTTATTTGAATTTGTACCAGAAACAAAGAGCGTTTTCAAATTTTTAAGAGAAAAATGGAATTATGTCTATTTTTCATCCTGTCTGATACTCGTCCTTTTAGCCTGTCTGTTACTGGGTGTCATCAGATTTTTCGGTGTCTGTTACTGGCGTTCGAAGTTTTTTTCGAAATTTAGCAAATAAAAACAGAATTGACTAATTTAGAGGATCCAGTAGCAGCCAAACGTTAGATGGGATGTTGTTGCATGGGAGAAAAATAGTTTTAAAAATCTAATTACATTTTAAGGGTCAGAAAATTGAGTTAACCTGAGAGCGATGTCTTAAGTATGTCTGTTACTTGTGCCGTTACTCTAGTGTCCATCTAGTCGAAAGCTATCGTACAAAAAATGTCACCGTACATGAATTTCGTTGGGGAAAAAAAATCGTCACTCCAATGTATGTTCTGCAAAACAATGTATGTTATATTAGCAATGTGAATAATGCATGAATTTAATAGTAACTATGTGTGTGATGCGTGAAATATTAAATACGTGCGTAAAGTACGAAATCATATTAAGTATTAATAAAATGTAAAATGCACAATCGTTACATAGTTTACAAGAAAGAAAAAAAAATGTTCACAAGTTTTGAAAACAAAATGCAGTAGAACTTCGATTAACCTTGCTTCAATTAACCGAAGTTTCTGTTAACCGATCCAATAATGACGTCTATAATTTTAATGATGTAAATTTAATGAAACGATGAATTTCCAATTTGAAAATAAAAATAATTTCTAGAAATTTGTGTTTTTTTAAATGTATCTTTCAGTACTTAGCTAGCATCGTAAAAATAAAAAAAAGACTTTAAAACCAACTACAAGTTATTTTCCTATTTTAGTTTTTTAACCGTAAAACATTACTTTTTATTTTCATCTCTTAAAAATATTCTATTGTATTTTTAATTAATATATTTTAAAAATTTGCGAACCTGGTAAGTTTTTGTATAAATTTTCTATTAGCGGAGGTTTTCGACTTCCGAGGCACTGGCGGTCCCCATTAGGATAATGGGTCAAAACTTCGCCGGACAAGGCTTCGCGGTCAAAACTTCGCGTGGACAAAACTTCGTTATGTCAAAATTCGAGAAATCAAAATTTCTTGTATATCAATTGTTTCAATATATATATATATATATATATATATATATATATATATATATATATATATATATATATATATATATATATATATATATATATATATATATATACTAACTTTACAGTGTTTTATTTTTTTATGAATCCCTATATCATAGAACATCTTCTCCGCAGAATGAGGATTCAAAATTTCCAAAAAAAAAAAAATCGATCATACAATTTCTCGCTCAAAAGGAAAGACGAGCGAATTATGAGTAACACCGTGGAAAGCAAGTTGGGAGGAGTGGAGGAGTGAGGGGACTGCTTCTGAATTTTACTGACAAATTTTGAAAAACCTAGTTTTAAAATAGGATTAAGGAATAAATGATGAAAAAAAAATTAAAATGAACTACAAAATTTTTTATCATCAAAAATTTTTCAGCTAGAAAGCTATAGAACATTAAATTATTATAAAACCAATTAATCATTTTGGTAAAGTGATCAATTAATCTTAATTTAATCTTCAAATTTATATCAATTTATTACTTCATTAACTTGCTATACTTTAATTCATTTAGGATTTACACAATTAATTTGCAATCAAGTAACTCATTATGAATAATTAGTTTTTTTATATAGTGTGTGTTTAATGCAGTCCTGGAAATCATAAAGTAACCCCTCCCCCCCCCCCCCCGCCCTCTAAAAAAAAGAAGAAATTTTTACATTTTTGCTAGGTTTATATGGTGTTCATTGTTATGAATGCGCGAAGTTCGAAATAGGTGAAGTTTTATGCACACGATACACGAAGTTATGGATTAGCAAAGTTTTGTCCGGCGAAGTTTTGACCGCAAACCCCCAATTAGCTCGAGTTCTGCACAGTGAATCACTTATGAGTTGAAAGCTGTATGACTCGTAATTTAATATTAAAAGGAGTATCAAATTCTTTCTATCAAACTGTTAGGCATCATATTTCAAAAAAATAAAAAGTTTTTTTCTTTGAGCTGGAGTATTTTTAATTCAATATTTTGCTTTTCAATGCGTAAAATAACGGAAAGAGAGGAAACAAATTATAAAAATGGCAACCAAAACGAAATCCTTCAAAATAAAATTTCACTTTTTAAATAGAAAAAAAAAACTAATTTGATGCAATAGTTAAAAGAAAAACATAATCTCAAACAGATAATATCAAAAAAAAAATCATATTTTTTCCTAAGAATGAATTTTTTGACAGTTTAAATTTTTAAGCTTGATAATTTTCCTAAAATAATTTCTCCTTTTGTTTTATAGTAGTATAGGTTTGGATCGCTATAACATTAACTACTTTTTTTTTTAATGTGGAAAAAAAAATAACCATGACAAAGAGTGTTCATTTTAGTTGCGAAAATGAGTTTCTTTCATCTTTAATTTTCAATTTTTGATCTGGAGCTCAATCATTTAGAATAATTTGGCTTGCTTAAGTTACCTCATATTCTGATTTTTTAAACACAATTCTTCCCGCTCTCCTAATGCTCGTGGAAAGTGTAAAAATTTTAATCTTATTTAGAAAAGTCCTAACTTTTGAACGACCTAAATCTTATTTATGTGCATGAAATATTTCTTACCCACATTGTCAAATTTATGTAAAAAAATTACTTGAACTTGGGAAAGGAACAAAATCGAATTTTCGAAAAAAAGGCTTCGCGGTGCCCTACTCCAGATCAATTTTTAGATTAATTTCATGGAAATCGGTCGAACGGTCATGGGTGCATCTAGGACATACATCCAGAAGTACAACCAAACTTTCTGCTTTATTGTTAGTAGAGAATAGATACAGAACGTGAAAATGAGAGTGACTATATTTATGGGGCATATTTTCGATTTTTAATACGCTCTAGGAGCGTTAAAAATATCTCTGTACAATTCTGTTGAGACTTATACTGCCGTGTGCAGGTAAACGGTAGTATCTGCAGAAATGAGTTTTCGAGATATTTAAAGAAATGTGTGCTGAATTCAATACGAAAGTAGAAAAAAAATGGAATTAAACGGTTTTTCACGCTTTTTTTCTCAGCGGGAACCAAATAAGCAAGCTGGCACAAAAAAGCTAACGTACAATAAATGACAAAAAAGCAAAAAAAAATAATTAAAACTGAGAAATTTGCAGTTACTACCCTATCACGGCAGTATGATATTCTTATCTTACTGCTACTCTTAATGCGTTTCAAAGCGATTTTATAAATGCCTTTAGAATGACTTCCTAGAAAAACAAATATGCATAATTATGGAAATCGGTCGAGCCGGAAGATCAAATTATTCACGCGGGTTCGGGCAAAAATGTTGTTGCCACTGCTTAAGGGGTACTCATTTTAGGGGAAATGATAACATACGTAGCCCTCTACGGATTTCTGTTTTAGAGTCATTGATGTGTATTTTAATATTCAAGTGAAGCAGAAGCAGTTCTTGATCTGAGTGCATTATTCAAGAAACTAACTTTAAATAGCATTTAGCAAATAACAAAACCAAAGGAATTTGTAGAGTTATCAATATAGGTAAGTATCTTGCCAGTTGACCGTAGAGAAGCACATTGGCGAAGTCGCTATATTTTTTAAAATATCCATTGTTCGGATAGGCAAGTGTTTGTCGTTCCAAAAGAATGCTGTATAAAGGATATTTTTTATTTACGATTTGATATTTTTTAAATGATATGAAAAAGCATATAAGATGTGTTTAAGGTTTATTATTTCTTCAACTTCTACGATAGCCAAGTGTTAAATAAATGAGGTGAGTCACCTTATACGGTATTATTGGGGGCAAGTTAGCCTAATCGACTAGCTGTCAATATTTTCCTCTTAATTGATCCTTGTAATTAATATTTTCACATTTTAATGTGAAAACTTTTTCCTACAGGTAGTTTGACTGTTCTAGTTTTTTTCCCCCTAGATGCTTAGTTGTATTTTATTGAAAAATCATTGAAGAAAAAGCTGGCGGACTAGCCTTGGTCTACCTTATGTCGTTAAACGGATTGCAATTCGATGACTAGTTTTAAGATGACTTTAATCATTAGTGTGAGCTTATAAAAGTACTAGTACTACAGCCAAAGTAGGTTCATGTCTCATTTCTAGGTATATCTTTTGTAGTATTTCATGTGTTTTATTGGCAAGTTCAAGATTATGATGTATTTTACACTGTAGGAAAACGTAGAACTGACAAGTGCCATTAGAATGCCCTGCATTAATGAAGTGATGAATTTTCGAATAAAAAGACTTAATGCATCAAGAACGTTTTTAGCAATAGTTAAAATAAAACTAGCCATTGTTAGACTTCATGAAAACATACTTTTAAAAATCCCATGTTACCGTAAAAAAATAGAAAAATGTTAGTATTAAAAATGAAGAACGACTATAATTACACCTCCACTCTACGATTTTCATTGCTTAAAAAAGAGGAGAAAGAGGGGGGGGGAGGGAGTTCTTTTTTTGTGTAAAAATGGAGATTTTTTTTCTTACTAGTAAGTACAATAGGCCCTATAAATGTAAAGTATGAAGAGAAGTTTATTTCGGTTTTTCTTCGTTGCCAAAAAGAAAATCATAACAAAACAATCGCTTCAATAATTATTAATGCCTGCAATGCATTTAACAGCATTTTTTCCTTCATTTAAAATAAAGCGCTTTGACATTACTTTTTCATTTGGTTAATCGATCATTCTCCAGCTTTCGTGAACGCTAAGTCCACGATGACATGCATTTCGGGTTTTAGTTCTTCTTCTTTTTTTTTGTTTAGTGGTGCTTTCTTGCAATAAATATTAAAAACATATTCTGAAATCGATCAAGTTTTCGGTACCAAAGAATTATCTTTAGTATTATTGATATCGTAGGCAAAAACGTCTTGACTTTCTTCTTTAGGGCTAAAGTTTTTTTTTTTTTTTTTTTTCAAAAAATTCCCTATAACAGAAATCAAATAAAAAATCCTTTTCATTCATGTTCAGTGGTAAAAAAAAAGCACTTCTCTTTTGTTTGCTCGAATCTAATTTGCCTGTTAGAAGTTAATAGAAGATTCGAGTTTCTCATAAACGTAAATGTTTTCAACTTTTTAAATCTCTTCAAATTGAAAAAGAAAAAAAATGTGTAAGGTGTCAAGCAGTCCCATCTTTTGAAAAATATATTTTTCAAATTAGGACATTGTTATGATATTAGTATTGAGGGGAAACATTTTTTTCAAAATGTATGAAAAAGTAGACTATTCATACTTTTTTTTTTTTTTGTTTTAATAATGTACCCTTCACGAAATTCTTCCTTTGAAAATCGAACTTAAATATTGCCAAAAATGACCTTTTGCAACAATCCTTAAATGAAGTAGAATGAATGTTTTTGCTTTTGGAGTTTCTTTTGTTCAGAAAATAATTAGTAATTTTTACATTTCAATAATGCTGGCAATTGACGTATATTGCTGTTGTGTTTTTTTTTTTTTAATTTGTTTTACTTGAATGCTAAATTACTTATTCAACTTGAGCTACGTTTTAAATATAGCTCTCATTTGAAATTAATTCAAAAAAGTTTAAATCTTGATTGCAGTGTCCTCTAAATTTTACAAAATTATGTGTGCAGTGCGCAAGCTATAGTTCGTTTTCAGTACAATAATTTCTGAACGACAAGGGCTATAGTCATAAAAGTGAGGTCTAGTTGTAGTGAAGTTGCCATGTGCTATACAATAAAACCGCTTGTAACGCCACCTGGTGAAAAAACAAAGTTAGCGTTCTTACCTCAGAAACTGTACGGAATGTGGGGAAAATATCAATTACAAAGTTATGCAGCCTCATCGATTTATTAAAAAAAAAACTTGCGTACGAAAATGAAAGGAGTGAAAAGCACATTTGTTTAATCACGTTGAACAAAAGTAAACTTCTTGGAAATGAGGTTCGTTTATCTGTAATGTTTAATGTAGTGTAGTTCAGCACAAATACGCATCTAGACATGGATTGCCCCTCCCGTTGCACATTAAAAACCATGGCATGTGACACGCTGGCATAAGCATGCGCAATACGGTTTCAGAGTTCCTGGAATGATGATGGAGTGCTTGCATAAACCATTTGATTTAACCATGGAGAAGAGATAAAATGGAGGGAGTGAAGACTTTTACTTTCATTCATGAAACCCAGACCCAAAGTCACGTGATAGATTTTAAAGCAAAGCATTGGAAGAAATCGGGTTTCTTTCGTTTGTTTCACGCAAAAAGTGCCAGCGATTCGTTGTTGCTGAGTCGCGTGACTTGGGGTCTTGGGCCTCAACTGTTGCTGAGTCAATGATTGGATTTGCTCCCTCCATTTTAATTAGTGCTCTTAGGTTCTAGTCAGCTGATCGTGGAGGCCATTCTACGCAATTTTTATATCGAATGACTTGTTGCTGGAATACATTTTGCACCTACAATTTTTAACATTTCGGTGAGAAGATGATCATTCTTTCTTAATTTGATGACGGTGAACAATTTTGAAATTGACACTTCGTACCACTTCTGAGATAAGAACCCGTACTCCAAGTTTTGCCACCAGGTGGCACCTTAAGGGGTTTCATTACGTAACGCATGGACCTTTTACTAGACTCTACTTTTAGCACTATAGCCCTTGCAGTTCAGTAATGATTTCGGTAACTACGGACTTAAGCAAGGGCGTATATAACGGAGGGTCTGAGGGGGCTCGGGCCCCCTCCAAAATCTGGAAAAAAAAAATGAAGGTAGTTAATTTTGGTTTTAGTTGCTCACAAATAATTTCCAAACTTTTAGCTACAAAAATAATAATAATAATAATAATAATGAATAAATAACTATGATTGTGGTAATAATAATTATAATACGTTAGATCAGAGATTTCTGAATTGGGTGCCGCAGGAAGAGGTGAGGGGTGCCGCGAAGTGCCCTTGGTAACAATGTACATAAAACTAGAAGAGGATGCCGTGAGAAAATTTTAGTTCTTCAAAGGGTGCCGCGAATCGTTAAAGTTTGGGAACCCTGCATTTGATGGCACCAGACAATAGTGTTCAGAAAGGGTCAGGGGATCCGTACCCCTTACTCACGAAAAGAACATGTCTTGGGGAAGTGAAGTTATTTTAACAACAAGTCAGTTTGAAAAGAAGGGTCTCCAAAACGTTTCTCTCGTTAACTCTCGACCCCTGCAAGAAATTTAAAATAAGTTTTAGTTGGGTTGAATAACAATGGAAATTTATGTCCTAAAAACACATTTATTTAGGCCTTTTTCGGACATCAATTTCAAAACAATTCTTGAAGAGGGACCCCGCACCAACACCCTTTAACTAAGGTTACTACCAAAAATAATCGGATATTGTGCCTTTAAGATTTAAATTTTGAAAAGTTTTGGAGGAAGATTCCTAAAACCATTCCCCTTACGTTTAAACGACTCCAAAGATGACCTGAAATTGCGTTTTACATTTCAGGCGAGGATTCTCGAACTCCTCCTTTCTGAAAATTGCCCGATGTTGGGAAAAAATCTGAATAGATTTTAAAAATAACATTAAAATAAAAAATAATCAAAAGGTACTGACTATTGATCTCGTAATTATGTACAAGTACCCCTATTTTTTTTACCGGTCTCCACCCCATTTTTTTTTTCCTTTTTCCCTATCGGTCTAAAAATAAGAAAGTATTCAAAATGCTATACTTAGCAAGCCCCATCCAACCACTAAGACCAGTAAAGAGCTTCTCAAACCTCGTTTTCAGGGCTTCAAAATTTCCAACGGGCAATTATCTAACGCCTTGCCTTCTGAAAGCATAGAAAATCGTTTAATATTGCTTTTATGGAGATTCAGTTTTGAAAAACGGCTGAACTCCTAACGTTACCAAATATGATCCACGCTTTTAAGACTTCAATTACGAAAAAATTTCGTGTGAGGGTCCAACTGCTCCCGTATGAAATCGTAAAAAGAAAAACTACAACTTCAAAAAAATTTTAAGTTGGAGAGCGTTTACATCCCTCCACCTAATATTACTGAATATCTCTTTAAAACTGCGGTTTTTAGGAATTTAATTTCAAAATACTTTTTGGGGAGAGTTCCAGAACATCCCTGCCCGTAACATTATCGAAGTTAGTCTAAATCTGCGTTTTTAGAACTTCAGTTTCAAAAAATTGGGCGGGGGGTGACGGATTTCGCTCTAGTTTTTAAAAAAAGCCACCGAGAGCAACTTCAAAAAGGTCCATTCCTTTCATTACACTAACGTCAACAAATATAGCTTATAATAGCGTTTTTAAGATTTCAATTTCTAAAAATTTCCGCAGAAGGCCTTCCAAATTTTCCCCCGTGGCATCGCCAGAGATCGTCTAAAACTGCGTTCTTTGTATTACAAATCCAAAAAATTTCTGGGGACAACCCCCGTACCCTCCCCCCCCCCTCTTCCGCCGACCAGAAGCGAGAACATTTTGAGTGCAGTCCTAAAAATATTTTTTGGTTGGGCCACTGGGTGACAGTATGAAGTCCTAGCCCCACCTCGAAAAAAAAATGAAAAGGTCAAGGCACTGTTGCTTTCCCCCTCCAAAACAAAAAGTGGCTTGGGGGGAGGCTAATCTTGGTTATATGGGCTCCCTCCAAAATAAAAACATATACACGCCACTGGACTTAAACGAATATAATATTGCTTTTAAAAATTTAGAGAATTCTAAATTTAAGATTAAAACATTTTTTATTTAATTTGAAAGATGTTCTTCTTATAGTTGTCATTCTGAGCCTGCAGTGAGCACGCAAACATACCTTGAACAATAGAAGCTCCGCAAAACGTGAACCTCATGGGTAAGTTGTCATTCGATTTCAGCGTGTTGAGTGGTAAAATGCAGCAGAAATTTATCGATAAATGAGTAGGAGAGACCTGGGATGCTTCATCACTCTGGAAAATTTTTCATCCTCTCGAAACTACTATAATACAAAATGTTCATAATGAAAACATTACCGAGCAGCCATGGTATAGGTATACATCCCCAAATGTTTCATGATCCATTTCTCACATACTTTTGAGGTTATGTGTCAATGTCTGTTTTCAGAGTAGGGATTATTTGTTTCGATCGCGGATTAAAGAGGTCGCTAGTGTTCTTGAAGAAGTTAGGTAATACTTACGTTAATTTTATGTTGTGATAGAAGACTCGAAATAATGTTACAAGAGAGATAATCCTCAATTTTTTGGCGTCTCTTGTTGTAGTTTTGAAATATATTTGAAAAGTATACTTGGGGATACTTGATCCATTCGAACCAAGAAGATTTGATTCGGGGTCAAGTATCCTTTATTATATAATTATACACATATACGCCATTTATTCTACATATTGTTTAACAGAAGGATCGTTGCCTTGCGAAATATAGCTTGAAGCTAATAAGCCCTATAAAAAGTGAAGGCGATGAAAGATAAATGGGTGACCTTCATCAGTCTAAGAAACTATTTCCAATTACAATGTTGATTTTGTTTGTTAAATATTAATTGTAATAACTATTGTTTTCTTTGTTTCATTTTTTAGATTAACATAATCAGTTTTGGCTTTTTATGAGTAAGACATATCGCAATAATAAATGTCTGACTTGTGTTTAAAACACTTGAACACTTTTAACCCAGGAGCAAGTCTCCTTGTACGAAGGAGACTCGATCCTTTTACCAACTTTTAGTTTTTCTTTAAATATTTTATTCCAATATATAAATCTGAAAAACGGCAGAGTATTCTGACGAGGCAAAGATTGCTCTTAACAGGGAAAGTAGTTCGATCGCAGGGGCGGCTCGTCGCTATGGACAGGGTGGGTCCGGCCCACCCAAAAAATTGTAATTGATAAAATACATTATTAACAAAAATATCGTTTTGTGTTTCAGTTAAAAAAAGTAAAAAGTAAGGCGCACAACAGATTTCAAACATCTAGCCCACCCCCCTCTCCGCATATCTCTAAACATAACCAGAAAGTTTTTAAATCCCATTAATTTTAGCGCTGTGCACAGTTTTGGGAGCTGCGGGCTCGCGTGAAGCTGCCCCCGAAACTAAGAGTCGAATTGGGGTAGAGTGTAACCTTCGAATCTCGCCAATGTTCCCCTCGTTAGGCTTAGGAACTGGTCTTAGCATTGGAGTCTACGAGGACGCTCGCAAGCTTTAAAAAATATTTAAAAATAACCCATTTGCTTTTTGTTATCAAATGACCGGTTTTTAGCCACATCACGTTGTCGGTCGGCTGAATATATACATCATTAAACAGAACAATTCTTTATTTTTATTTAGTATTAGAATAAAAATTTGGCTACTTTTCGGCAACCATTATTGCAAAGACTCGGGTTGACGTGAGATGACGTACAAGGAGAGGGAGGGAACTTCCATCTCTCGGAGCGCTCGCAGATATGTTTTTCTTTCCCTTCGTTTTTTGTTTGTTTCGCTTAATAAGAGCAAGAATAAACAGATAATTTGTTCATGAAAATTTTAATTGTATAATTAAAAATGTTAGTATTTTTCATCGAGGATTATTTAATACAGTACTTCTTAAACAAATGCAGATTTATTTCAATTTATTAACCATTTACCTACTGTAAAAGCACTTAAACGAGTCGTAATTTTTGCGAAAATGAACGTATCGGTGACTTTGCGAGATAAAAAATTTAGTGAATTGTATGTGAATAGAACAGAAAGTTTAAATATTTCGGCTTAAATTTTCGCGATAATAATGAGCTCGCGAAAATTAAAGTAAAACGAAAACAAGTCTTTTTACATTCACAGTATTGTTTTTGTATGTTTCTCTCTTTATCTCTTTTCTACAAGGAAGTTTTAGGTTTTCTTTCTCAAGTATTCAGCAGATATTTTTTTGTAAGTATTGTGTTGTCTTCCTAAAATTTATTCAAAAAAAAGCAACATTATCAGAAACATAAAAAAAAATTAAAAAAATAAAAAAAAACAAAGGTTTTTAGCTAAAACTATGAGGTATAATAATTTTTGAATCACAGATTTTCCCCCCCCCCCCCGATCGTCAGGAAAGAATTTATTGAAGAAAAAAACTTATCAATTTTCCTTTTACACAATTCCGAGTTTTTTTTTTTACAGAATTGTGACATATCGCATTATATTTTCATCTTTTTGAGAACTATTTCTTTTGCAATGTAAAGAAATAGTTGGAAAAAATTAAAAGAAATTATGTTTAAACTCCCAACATTATTATTAATTATTTTAAAATCATAAACACTTAGAAAGTTTAACAACAAAACTATCTAAGAATAACAAAAATCAAAAATTTTTTATTCTCATAAAAGATTAGCACTTTCTTCTTCATTTTCTTCAGTTTTATTCTATACAGATTTGGCATTTAAAAGCTGTGGAAACTAAACTTTTTAAAACTAACAGGAATTCAGAAATTAAAAAGTACTTTTAAAAAGCAGTCGTATAGCATAAAGTCATAATGTGACGGTACTTCCCAATATGGAGTATCTACGTATTTTTCTTAGATTCATTTACATCTACAAAGAATTTCGGAACTATATAGGCTTGGATCTACCTAAGCTACCAGCCTATGGGGGGGGGGGGCTCCATTAAGCCCCTACAGATTTTGTTGCAGGGGGACCTAAAATGTACGGATACGAGCCTGAAACCATAGTTGTGCATATCAGTTGATGCTTTGTGTTGTGACAAGAAATAATTTTCTGAGCTTCAATTGTGGAGGTTCTAAGCAGGTCCGAATCTACATTCCGACATAATTAACTACATGCTTCGCCCTACTTTGCAAAGTCTACCTCGGAAATGAAGGTTATGTCAAGTGACGTTCAAGAATCAGGCTTGAACAAGAAAACTTTTCAAAATTTCCCGACAGATTGCGGAAAAATAACCAAAAAGGAAATTTTTTAAATTCCTTGACTTCAAGAAAAGCCTCAAAACAAAAGCTAGAATTTCAGTATTTATAAGATTGCAAATATATTTAACGCATGTGAATAAGAATGAGAACCAGGTTGGAGAAGAGCATAATATGGTGCTGTGTGCATATCTATAGAATGGTGCGCGGCTCTTGCCCCTATCACAGGGCTAAAATTCCTTACACTATGCCATTTACCAAACCTTTAAATTAATTTCTCCGTAACCCCTCTTCCCTTTCGCCCATTAGCAAATATTTTTAAAACATTTCTTAAACAAGCACACACACAAAGCATGATCAAACAAAATGACTTTGGTTTGTCATAAGATTAATATATAATTGCCATAAGTTAGAGAATGGATCGTTGGAATGGACCCGAATATGGATACGTTGAGAAAGTGGACGCTTTGAATCAACCGTGAGAAAGTATTTTTCTGCAGTGACCAACGCTTGTTTTTCTTCTTTTGATCAAAAGCATCCCATTGCTGAGGGTGTGTGTTCTTCGAATGAAGCCCCCCTTCCCCGACTGAAGATAGCAGTACAAAGAAAACAAACCCCCGAGGCAAACGCTTAAAAGGTCCTCCTTCCCCCAAAACCGTAATAAAACTGTCCTCTTCATTCTTGCGTTGACGAATTGTTTTCCGCCTATTTCCGTGGGAAAAGTAGGAAAATGGTTAAAAATAAAGGCACATTTTAAGCCTATATCCCAATCCTTTATTTTATTATATAAAGTTGAAGAAAGAAGATAATAAAAATGTGTACGCAAACATAAAATGAAAAATACAAAATAAAATTAAAAAATGCGATTTTGTAGCTGCATGAACTAAAAAGTAAAAAACAAATATCAGTAGCGATATCCTCAGTAATGAACCTTCCCGTATTGTAATTAATGTATATTTATATTTCTGGGGTAATGCAACGTCCCCATAGTCTATTAATTCTTGCTGTATTAATAAACTATGCTTACTATACATAAACTATTACTTACTGCTGTAATAATAATACCCCATGAGTGAGTATCGGATTGGGGAAGGGGGGTACTCCCTCATGGGCGGTAAGGAGGGGTCCTTACCACAAATGTTCATGTTTTGAACGTTTTACCTCTCTTGCACCTCAAATGAAGGTTCTCTTCCTCTCCAAAAAAAAAAAAAAAGGATATTTAACTAAATAGTGGAAACTAATTAGGGGGATGCTACTTCGAAAAATTTTAAGTGAGGGGAGGGGGACGGTGGTCATATTTGGAATCAGGAGCTCATTTTTCCACATGAATCAGCAAGAATGATGTGAAAAGAATTTTTGAAGAGGCTTTTTCATTTCTTTTCTTTTATTATTATTATTATTATTATTATTATTAATTTGATCGCGCAGTGTTATCAAAAAGAAGTATGTTTTTCTTTAAAAAAAAGATACAGTTGTTGCAAATCAGTAAGTTGTGGTAATCGTAAAATAATTATGAAAATAAAACAAAACATGAAAAGAATTCGCTTAGAATTACAAAATACGTGGTAAAAGAAATGTATTAGAAATTCAGAGTGATGTTTCAGAATTAATATTTCAGAATCATTCCCCCATTGTATACATTAGTGAGGGAATGACAGTGAGGGAATTGCTGCAATTTGATTTCAACAGCCACGACCCAGGCGTAATAAATTTCTGAATTTAAGCACACAAATATTCTTTAACAAGGAAGTAACGATTATTCACCTTTCATGCATTATTTTATTATCCTTTTCTTATGAAAGCAGAGTGGGGAAATGACAAACGTAAAAAAAAACGTTACCTGATTTGGTGAACTCAGATCTCTACTTTATTCTACTTTTTTTCAGCTGTTAATTACTAAAGGTGAATTCCAAGAAAAAGGAGACATGACACTTGAGTTTTAAAAATTAATAATCTGCCACTTGCCATATACTATTCTCTTCAGAAATAATTGAATTTCTTGAATCTTAACCTGTTTTTCCCAAATAGTTTGATGACTTTCAGAAAATCAAGTGCAAAATCAAGTTTTCTGTTTATGTTTTTACGCAGCAAAAATCTCTGCTTTGTTACATCTGTAATTCAAATGAACTTATTATCAACATATAATATTTAGGTTAACTTTTATCTTTTAAATGTCTAGGTAAACTTTTTGGTAAGTTTTTTCAAGTTTCTTTATTTCAACCATGAAATAGATCCATAAATAAAGTGACAATTTGATGTCCTTCCGTTACTGAAATACTACATCGCAATTAGTTCACCAAGAACCTATGGGATATAGAAGTTTTTTTTTTTTTTTTTTTTTTTTTTTTTTTAATGCAAGGCTGAATTTTGTCCCTTGTCTAGGAGGCATAGTTAAAATTTTAGTAGATATTTAATTTATATGGTTTTTAATGGCAACGGAAGGACTAAAAAAAAAAAAACTTTAACGGAAGGGCATTTATCTATAAGCTAATGCAGGTTGCAGGATATTATTTAAGAACGCTAGTAGAAAACAAACTATTGTTTAAAGTAAGTAAGCACATTTAAGACGGGCCTGATAATCGTCTTATCATCCATTTTAATCGTAAGCTTTTATTCATGCATGCGATTGGTGACGAGGGAAAGATCACTGACTTAAAAATTTTATCTGTTGCCAGTTTCTGGTAAATAAACAAAATACTTCTTATTTATCTCAGCAAGAAAGGCTTTGAAAAAAATTTAAAAATTTCCCTTGATCCTACTTTTGGGGGTAGCTACACTTGGAAGTTTAGTTACGTTTCCTTTTCCGTGCTGTCCTCTGTTATTTAGAGAGAGAGAAAAATCATTTGAATTTTGACACCTTGAGTTTTCCGCCAACACGAATTGCGATAGGACCCTACTCGTTGAAGTTCATATTCCTACAGATGAAATGGAATGTAAATGGCAAAGAAATCTGCACCCGTCCAAGAATGACACATAATTTTCCAGAATAGATAATACGAGGCATATCCATGAAAAATAAAATAGTGATAAGGATGCAGTAATTAAGATTGTGATTTTATGACTGATGTCCACCAATACATTTATCAGAAAGATTATTTACAGCGTATTACGTTATGTATTTTTATTTCTTATCAGTGTTAACTGATGGGAATGAGTAATCGGGAAATTTTGAATTTAGATAAAGCTTTACTGTTTAAATTCATCCATACAGGAGTTTTCGCCTGAAGAAACGTAATTTTAAACAAAAAAAAAATATTTTTTAAGTTTAAAGTCTGCTTGAGTTAGACCCTGAAAAAAAATGAATAAAACCAATCCGCTGACGATTTGTAACTATGATGACGAAAATTTCGCTCTCTAAATAAATACTACTAACAACTATCGTCATGGTAATCTGAAAAGACTCCAAGGATGACCACTCGTAAAAGGAGAGTAAAATCCTTTTTGGTGAAGTGAGGATGTGAGGATAGTAATCGTGATTGCTCAAAAAAAAAAAAAAAACTCTGAAAAAAATATAAATAAAATCAAACCGCACATGATTTGTAACTATGAAGGCGAAATTTCGCTCTTAAATAAGTAATAAAAACAACCATCTCATGGTAATCAGGTACCATGATGATGGGTAATCATGGTAAAATCAGAGCAACATCAAACTTGGGAAATGAGTGAGGATAGTACGCAATTCGTGATTGCTCAAAAAAAAAAAAAAAAAAAAAAAACCTATTTTCTTTTATATGTGTTCGGACTGACCCGTTGATAGCAATCGAAAGAACACATTTTTCCTGCTTACAAAAGGATTCGTTTCGGATTGGGACTTCTGATTCATATTGAACTGAAGGTATAAATAACCTTTCTGAAGTAAGTTTTGAGAAAAATTCTAAGCCTTTATTTACGCGATTGGTAACGATTTCATTATACTCGACGTTAAATCCCGGTTATCACAAATTTGCCATTTCAACTGCGCTTGCGCACGGACTTAGCTTTTTGGGCTTTCTGTTTTAAGATTTCGTGTTGCTTGTTGATATTTAGGCTGTGCTAGAGTCCCAACAAATTAATGAATGCGATTAGAGTATTTTCACAGCAATTTCGGGACACATTATATGAAATTATGGATATGAATAACTGATAATCTTTATAAAGAAAAGAGAAAAATGACACTTCAATATTTATTGGTTTGGAAATATTTATTTAACATAAACGTAAAACACGTTATGTAATTCAAAAATGATCTGAATATTACAAATATCCGTCTTTTGCGGATATTTTACGTTAGGTGTAAACAGCTTAATATTATACATTTGTATTTAGGTTGAGGGTTCGGCT
Source organism: Uloborus diversus (assembly GCF_026930045.1). NCBI lineage: Eukaryota > Metazoa > Arthropoda > Arachnida > Araneae > Uloboridae > Uloborus > Uloborus diversus. The sequence continues at coordinate 142,137,269 of NC_072733.1, read as the reverse complement.
TTGTATTGGAAGTGATGCATGATGCTACAGATCGAGTACACTCTTCTGAGGTTAAAAATTTGGCCCTGAAAAACACCTTTGTTTGATAGAAAAATCAAACTCCGTATCCATTAATATTTCAGACGCAAAACTCAATCTTTACCGAGGCGTAAAAACTAAATCAAAGAAAGCTTTGTAATTTCTAATTTTTATCTTTTCTCATCTCATATTAACAAATTTAAATGTTTTTCATTAGTTTGATCAAGAGTTTCGAAATCAGCAAAGTCCGTGCGCAAGCGCAGTTGAAATGGCAAATTTGTGATAACCGGGATTTAACGTCGAGTTTTCATTATTGGCACACAATAGTAGAAAGCTTAAGCATTTAAAATTCTTATCTACTGTCAATTCCTATGAGTTAACAAACAAAACACTTGTAATTGATTTTAGTAAGGGATTTTCAATTTTTTCTCGTGATTCTGCTTTTACGACTAGCAAAACTCAGTAATTGGGATTATCTTTCTTTTTGCTTGTTTTCTCATTTCTTATAAAAAATATTTGAATTTAATGCGCGCTTTTCCCCACGAGATTCATCTTAAAATGAGCTGAGGCAATCGAAGTCGCGATTATTTTATTTTTTTAATTTAATATAAGTTCTTGAACTACTAACTACTGTAACATATTTCACGTTAAATATAAGTGTCAAGTCCACCCTTTATGGTTTTACAACAGGATACGGTACACAACACAACAATACTTCATTTAAGTTTCAATTGCATCAATTATTTTCTTTCAAGAGAAAAACAAAACTGCCAGTCCCCCTAAAAAGCGCAGCTATTGCATCACTGGTTGCATCCAATGAGATCGGCGATCGCATCCTCGTTAACACGCCCCCAGTGCAAGAGCAAAAATCGTAACGCCAGCGAAACAGCGATAATCTTACAAATCTAGTCTTCTGCTCAACCCCGTTCTCCCGCCAAGCGAGCTCAAGTTTCCACTATTGTAGCTTCTCTCCAGGATACTATATACAGCTCAATGGATAACACCCGAAGGAATTCATTGCAACTCAAGGGTGGGCAAAATTCGCCGAGCCCAAACGAAATCGTAGTTGTCTATAGCGGTTTGGAGGGAAGAGTGGAGGTCAGCGGAGAAGAGTCTAGAAACGTCGCTCACTAGAATAACATGTAAAAGGGCAGAGAATCGGCTGCCCATGCCCATGTGTCAGGGAAAACCTTTTATCATACCGTTCCGCTTCTGTTTTTTTCTTTTTCTTTTTCTTTTTTTTTTTTTGTATTAGTTTTTTCCTCTTCAACAGCTATTACTATATATATATATAAGGCATGGAGATTGCCGGTTTCATGAGATTCCGTACATTTGTTTTACAACGCAGGCATAATTTTTTTAGTTATTTGTTTGTTTTTGGAGTTAGAGATGCTTATTCTCAAAATTTCTGTGTAAGGACTTTCTTTTCGAATAGTAGAGCAGCCCGGTGTCTGACGCACCGGCGAAAAAAAAAAAAAAAAGGCTGATCCTCAGATTTTTTTTGGTCGTCCACGCAAAAAATAAAAAAATAGGAGAAGAAAGGAAACTCCATATTACCTAATGATAATATTATCCAACACTTGATCTTTTACGTCAGTTTTAAGATTAATTTTCGTAATTTTCTATGATTTCTCAGTAGCTTTTTTAAAAATTGTGTCCATTTTTTTGACCATAGTTACTTCTTGTCTTAATATTTAAATACTTGTGTAGCAGTTATTTAATAGAGTTTTATTTATATATTTACTTATTCATTTATTATTATTATTACTTTGTAAAAAAGGAAGGGGGGAGGAAACTTCAGCCGTTCGTAATTTTTTTTTTTCATTAGTTTTTAATGGTTCGCGAACATTTTTTTTTTTACAAGTTAACAAGAAAACAGCACAAGTCCGCGTGAATTTTTTTGAAAAGCTTTTGCAGGCCCGCATGTCAAAAAAGGTCGAGAGACACTGTAGAAATTACATTACTCTTTTTCATCAGATCGCAGTTCTATTGGTACGTACCTTAGCTTTTTTTTCTATCATATAGGATAGGTATAGTTTTGACATTAATTAAAATATTTAAGATCCTTTCAAGCTAATGTGCCTATAACTAGTCGATTAAATATTTTGTTAAGGGTATATGTGTGACCGTAATTAATTTTTCAACCACTCTTACTCAAAATTATTATTTAATAATGATGATAAAACATAAGTTAAATTTGAAAGTCGATTAGTAAAAAATGCAGCAATAGAAATATTATGTTTATTTCTTTTATTTCATTTACTTATTTTTGTTGTTGTTCAGACGGACCTTTTAGATGCTATTTGTCAGTTATCCATGTTTTAATTTTAAAGTTGCTTGAATTGCTCTGTGAAGATGCGTATACTGTAATTAAAGTATTTTTTTTTTAATATTGTTGAATACCTTTTTATGCCTGTCCTGAAAATAATTTAATTCACCAAGCAAAACCATTTTTCACGGGGGTGTTTTTAGTGGTAAGGGGTCTTTCTCTTTTTGAGAGTCTGGTTCCTTAATGTTTCACGGTGTGCCACCCCTCTTGGAGGGAGGGGAATGGCACAGTTGATGAGATTAATATTTTTATTACAACTTATTATTATTACTGCTGTTAATATTATTATCAATTCGATCGCTTAAGGGAAGCCGAGTGTTTCATTTAAAATATGCAGGGTGTTCCGTTTTAACCAATAAGACCTTCATTTTCGCAACTGTTTGTTCAAGGTGCATACTTCCAATTGCAGAAATGTTCAAAATCAGATGCTGAGTTAAGATACTAATAGTTTAAAGCGAAAAAAAAAAAGAGTCAAAAACTAAAAATAACTTTTTATACTGACCCTAGGTCTCCTAACTTACATTTAGGGAAATAATCTCAATTGAAATATATTACTAACAGAAACAATTTGACATTTATGCGAGCAAAACTCAAGGAGATATTCGAGTTTAAAGTTTTAAGGGACCAGATAGAAATGAGATAGGAACTTATCGTCCTTTCAGAAGAATGATAGGTTGTCAAAGTTAAAAAACAAAGTATTTATGTTTTTTAATGCTATTCAAAAACAAATGCAAATTTTATGCTGTGATACGCGAAAACACTACAAAACATTAATCAATATGAAAACCCAGATTTGCACACAAAAATTTTAAGCCTTTTTAAACTGCTATATTTTCCCTCAAAAGGTGTTATTGACAGTGAGTGTGAAGTGGTGTAAGTCACGAAACGCTGCGTTTCATATCTGGGTGAACATTGGTCGTACTAATGTCAAACTTTTTGTGTTGGAATTACATTTTAATGGTGATGACTTCCCTGAATATAAGTTGGAGAACCTAGGGCCCGTATAAAAAAATTGAATTTTGTATCATTTGACTCATTCTTATTTTTGCTTCAAACTTTCAATTCCTTAACCTTGCACTTGATTTTGAACATTTTTGCAATTAGAAGTATGCATCTTGGACAAACAGTTGCAAAAAAGAAGGTCTTGTTGGTTAAAACGAAACACCCTGTATAATCTATGTACACACAAACCTGTTTTTGTGCGGTCTTTCTTTAATTTTTTTGTGTGATTTCTTTTTCCCGCGATATATGAAAATTTCAATCAGATTGGGACTCAATTGACGAAATTATTTATGAAACAGACAAAATGTTTTTTAAAATGAACGAAGTTATCTTTAAAACGAAAAATTTGTTTTTATGAGGTTCTTATCCACCGCACAAAAACAGGTTTGGGAGTATTAAATCAAGTGGTATAATTTTGTAGGGCTATCTGAAGTTTGTATTAACTGATTTAAGTATCATTTTATGTTCCTCAGCATTAGTTTACCAACCATTGTTTTCATCATTTTATCTGTGTAAACATATAATATAAGGGTCATTCTCCAGAAAACGTAACTTTTGAACGCAAAATATTTTTCAATTTCGAAACCTTTTGTTTTCTTTTTTTTTTTTTTTCATTCTTACAAGAAAGTGTTACCTTCTAGAAATAACCATAAACAATGGTCCAGCTAAGTTCCAATTATTTTACTCATAAATAACAAAAATAAAAATCATAAATTTTCATATTATGACATACTATGTATATGTTCACGTTACACAAATTGTACTTAGTAGATTACTGGGAGTATACCCTCAGGAAAATTGATGGGAACATCACTGCTTTTAAATAAACAAGTTATTAAGCAACAAAAACAGTCACACAAGGTGTATGACACGCCACGAAGGTTGTGAACCAAAAATTTTCTGAAAAAAAAAATTAAAAAATTGTTGTCAGGTTTAAATAGATATATTTTTGATGACATTAAAAATCATCGTTAAATGAATTGTTCCCTAAAGTTTTTACTGTAAAAGCCGTATGACAGAAAAGTTACACTTTTTGAAGAATGACCCATAAACATAACTGCGGGCCCACCCACTAAATTAAGGCACGAGCCGCCACTGCTGATTACTTCCCATTTTAATCCCTTGTTTAATTTAGAAAAATTAGGAGCCCAACACACTGAGCACAGTTTCAATGCAGATTTTAACTATTTCACGGACGAAGCAAACTAATTTTAAAGCTTAATCTGCGCAATAAATCTAAAACACAATCTACCCAATTTTTATTGGCATTGATAAGCTCGAGCGAAGTCTTGTCGGTATATTTCAATGGAAACTATTCGTGATCTGCGTAAATGAGCTCGACGTAAGCTCACCATGCACAGTTGTCTTGGCTTGGATTCTTTGAAAGATAATATCTTGCATTATTCCCTTATATCCTCACTGTAAAAAAAATCCGGAAACGTTTCTGAGTATATCGTGCAGCTGTGGTTCATGAAAGTTTCAAAAACGTTTCTGAGTATTTCGGAATCCTCTTTCTGTAATGTCCAGAAACGTGTCTGAGTATTTCGGAATCCTCTGTCTGTAATGTCCAGAAATGTGTCTGAGTATTTCGGAATCCTCTTTCTGTAATTTTCAGAAACGTTTCTGAGTATTTCGGAATCCTCTTTCCATAATTTCCAGAAATGTTTCTGAGTATTCTGTGCAGATGTGGTTCATGAAAGTTTCGAAAACGTTTCCGAGTATTTTGGAATTCTCCAAACAATTTTCAAAAACGTTTCCGAGAATTTCGGAATCCTTTTTCCGTGATTTTTTCTAAAATATAATTCTTTATTATAGTATTACATACCATATCAGTTTCAATTCTTTCATATCTAAGAGCAATAATACAAGCAATTTTAGAATCATTCGTGGATTTTTTTTTTTTTTTTTTTGAATTTCTAATGACAAATAGCATGGTTAACAGCATAACATATGCACAGTTAAAAATTATGAAATAATCTAGTAGTTTCATTCCTAATCACAAAATCGTCGGGGAATTGGAGGGGGGGGGGGGGTACCTTCTGAAAAGTGGGGATTGTTTGTTAAACAATCTTAAACTTCAGTTTTTGTCTCAATATTTTCAAGACAAAACTATCAATATATTGTATTTTTAATGCAGAACCTAAAAACATATCTTGTATCAAACTTGATAGCTTTTATCTTTGGATAAAATTTGACAGGACTTACCTACCCTTCGCGTTCCGGAATTCGTTCACCTCTAGTCAATTTCTCTGACGAACAAAGTGTACCGAAAAGTACCAACAGAGAAATTGATGAATTTAAATATGACACCAAGTCCCCCTGCTGGAACCATTCGGGTTGATTCTTCTGTTCTTGCCCTTTTCCAGCTCATCACAAATATAAATACTTATTCAAAATAGGTTACTGATATTATTTTTACAGTGTGCGCAAAATGCAATATATATTTTATTTATTAAAACATTGAACTCTATTACATGATTATTCCATTTCATATATACGAGAATCCCCCCAATCCCCCCCCACCATAAGAGTGATGGTGCACCCATAAAATGCTATAAAGCGCCCCCCCCCCCTTAAAAAAGCAACCCCTGAAAATGTCAATAGCACAGTCTGCGTGGTGAACGCCCCTCGTCTTCTCCCCATATGTACATTGTATATTAATAACATAGTTTTTTAAAAATGATCACTTTTAAAACAATGACATGAAATAATATTACTTTTTATTTTGGCATGTAAATGCAGCTGTTCCATTTTTGCCACTGACTCATTCCTCCTGACTGTCCTACATTAAACTAGTATGCATGCAGTAGGTACTGTCCTGAGGAAGACAAATTATAGGGACTTGTTTCTTAATTTAGCCGAAGTAAAAAACCCCTACTTTTAATTTTAGGTTTAAGCTCTTGTTTATTGCATATAGTTTAGCATATGGTGCGTTTGGCCCAATGTAATGCATATATTAGAGCTTAAACACTCTCCATTTAGTAAGTAGTTTAATATCTTTTGGTCTTTTGACCATATTTATCGGATCTTCCACGGCTGATGAGCTCCGCGAATTCAACCTTTCAACTTTATACTAATAATTGCTACTTTTAATTTTCTTTTTCTCATTGCTATTCATTGCTTGTGTATTTCATATATATACAAAAATATATTATTGAGAAATAATTCTTGTTTGTTATATTTGCAGCTTCTTTCCCTTAAGGGCAGGTACATTGCAACTAAAATAAATCGTACTAATGAAGCTCTGCTGAGATAAATAATATTTCATGTATAATATAAATTATAAATCAAAGTATCATATACATTATAGATCAAAGTATCATATAAATTATAAGTCAAATACTTTAATATGGTGTAAAAATACAAAATTATTTATTTTATTAAGTCTTTTTTTTTTTTTTTTTTTTTTTTTGCTTTTGGTAAAATGGAGGCTCGTAAAACGAAAAAAATGAAGACACTTTTAAATACATATACGAATCTATTTGTTAAAGAAATTAATACACATTTAACTAATTTAAAGCGTTTCGCTAATGCAAATATTTAAAGAGATATCGTCATTTAGATAATACTGAAGCACTATGTTCCTAATTACAAGAGATAGTTTTTTTTTTTTTTTTACTTCATACAATCTAGCTACACTGTTTACAAAAGAATGAAAACATGCAACCTTAAAGACGAACTATCAAACCTGACAATTTGCATATTATAACATTTAATTCATAATGATTGATACATAAATGTTCAGTCAAATATTAACTGAGATTGACACATAAAAACAAAGTACAAATAACACTTATTTCAAGTTTTTTATAATCTTCAATTCATAAATTTTACGAAATAAAACTAGACACACTTGCACTTTAAATATGTGTTATATGTAATGTAAAATATTTTCAAATTGCAATAGTTCACAACGAAAAAATTATACTGAGGAAAATAGTTTTTTTGAACGAGATTTATATGAACTAAATCACTTTAAAGTAATAGAGTTGCAAAGCGACTTACCTATTCGTCGGTGGTGGTCTTTTGCAGGCTTTGGTCACCAAAAAGGTGATTTTTATGACAGAATAAAATTCTGCCTACAAAAATTACCCATTTGGTAGAAAGAAAAGTATCCAAGAAAAAAGTAAATTACCTACACAAGTTATGCAACGCAACGAATTTCATGGCGTCCTCTCGGCAGTTATTTGGTTTTTAATTTCAGTTTGTATTCCTTCCGCGAGCATACGTCGAGAAGTTGCACTTCGTACTTAAAAATAAGTGACCATAGCTTCAAATTCAATCTGATGACGATACATTAGCAAGAAAATATAAGACTTTAAAATTATCTTCAGTGAATTCATGCGAGGAACAAAACTTCTACTAATGGCCTTGATGAGTGTTACTTCGAACATGAGTCATTGCGTGCTTTCACGAGTTTCAGTTTAGATTTTCTGCTGGACTATAAAATTGAAGCGTGAGCTGCGCATGCGTCGACTCTTACTTTCTTGTTAAACGGGAAATGTATTTGATAAGAGCAGAAAACTGCTGAGGGCGTACGAATCTATGTATTACGGAAAGCTTTTTTGTATATTCAGAGAGTTTTCCGAGATTTTTTACAGTGCTGAATTGATTTACCAGCTACTTTTTAATTGGAGTTTTGCATTATAAGATATGTTTTGAGTGCAGAATAATCCTGGGAAAGAAGAAATCAACTTTTATATTATTTTAGTGGCAAATTATGCAGCTGGTCCGTAAAAGTGCCGATGGGTAATATATGAGGAAACAAAGTTTAAAAACACATATTTTAAGTTGCACTACTTGAGATAATAATCCCGAAAACAATTAGTTTTCACTTTTCGTAAAGAAGAAGAAAAAAAGAAAGATTAAGACCTATAGATTTCATACAAATCTATTCTAAGGTTATATGAAATACTTTAATTAAGATGATAATTCTGAAATCTTACATTCTTTTCACCTTCCGAAAATAAGAAGAAAAAAAAAGATCATAGTCGGCATATTTGATAAAAATATCAGTTTCAAGTTTGTATGAACTTCCAATTTAGTATTGCTAATCAAAATCAGATATTCATTACCAAAAGTCAGTTTCCTTTCGGGTAAGAAAAATCAAACCTTTTATTTTGTCTTTTATTTTAAGTAATTTTAATACATGCAAATACAACTTAGGGGGAGAGCGGAGGACGGTGGGACAGTTTTAATTTCTTTTGTTATAATTTCCTTGATTTTGCTTCTAAAGAAATTTTTACTGCCGAACATGATTATGAAATTCTTTAGCTATTTTTTTTTTGATAATTTTTCCTCATTATATTCCTTTTTCAAAAAATGATTTTCAAAAAGCACAGCGGGACCAGGCATGGGATACAGTCGAACATTGAGAACGGCTCATAAAAATCAGCTATATTTTTACAGGAATAGTATTACTATTAAATGCAGGTTAAATATACATTAGGATGGTTCAAAAAATTTTTTTTTCAGCTACAGTCCAGTACAATCCCTATTTTTTTTAGACTTACTAATAGTATTATGCTGTAAAAGTTTTAGCTTCTTACTCAAATTTTAAAAGGGTGCTGAATGACCCCTTAATTTAACATTAGTCATAGCAAAAAAAATACCACAAATTCAGAAACATTTAATTTCTCCAGCGTTTTTTTTTGGAAGTATTTTTTTTATTGCAATGTATATGCATATTACTAGTGTATATTATAATATGCAGCATTGTTTTTTCAGTTAAATATATTTTTTAACCTCCCCCTCCCCATTCTTATGAAGTTTGGGGGAGGGGGTTGAGCACCTTCTTTCAGTTGAAAAAGAAGCTAAAATTTTCGCAGCATATTGCTAGCCACAAGTCTAAAAATATTGAGAGGTGCCCCGTTATCTAGGACAAAAGAATTTTTACATGTATTTTTGAACCACCCTAATATACATAGTACACAAAACATTTGAAAGCAGTCTTTAAACGACAAGACTTAAATATTATAATAATAACGCGTATGTGAGTGTTGAAAGATTATTTGTAAACTAGCGTTTGATGCGTTGAAAGTAATAAAGTAATATTAAATAAAAAAAATAAAGGATAAGAAAATAGAAATTACAGAATGTTAAAGATAGCCAAAACTTCATTCTATAGCAGGGAAACGTCAGAAATCTTCAAGAAATTATAATCTATTCCATTCTTATTTTTGATCCACCACAAAGCATAGCTTTTTATAACTTCAAAGTATTATTATATGTTTGGAAATACAATAATTCAGAATGATATATTCAGGTTAATTACAATTTATAAGAGATATTCATTAGCAATAAAATACTAGTTCCTGCAGATAAATGGGCTGGTAAATGCACTCTTTCGGTGTAAGTGCGATTTGAAAATAGTTTAAATAAAGCTTCATTAAAATCAATGACTATGTATAAATTGATTTAAAACTTTGATGTTCTAAAATACATTTAATTTCCGTTGTTCTTAAATGTTAACTTTATAGTGTGGAATGTTGGAGGTACAATAGGACACTGTACTACGGTGCCCCCAAGCAAGTTTTAAATCAAGAGTCAAAAATTATACAAAATTGACTAATGAAATATGAAACATTACATGCATGCAACTAAGAAGTTTTCAGCTTTAAATAAATGCATTGATATTGATTATTTAATAATTTATGCCAAAAATTCAAAAAAGTAAAACAAAATACAGCAAAACTATAGCAAACATTTTTTTTAAAAAAAGGCTACGGCTTCCCCATAAAATGAACTGTTACAGTGGCTAGTCTCAACGGTGCTGCCATACCGATTAACTGAACTATGGTGCAGTTCTTTAATTTCCAGTATTTGTGTTATAGGAAAAATTTCATTCTTTCCGCCGTACCCAATGTCACACTGTGCCCCACTTTCCCCTATAGCCAGTTTTCCTCTTTCCAAAAATGAGGGGGAAGAAATCATTTTACCGCACACATGATCCGTAGATATATGTAAGAATAAAAAGATATTACAAACCACCAATGAAGTTTTACTAACAAAAATTAGTCTACAAAAGCAGGTTTTCATTAGGGTAAAAATATCTCCTTCCCTTTGTTGTAAATTTTTTAAAAAATAAAGTACTTTATTTACTTTATTTTAAATTAAAGTACTTTTAATAAGAACAAATATAACTATATGCAATATACCGCTAGTCCAATTATAACATCCAGAGACTACAGTTTCTCCTTTGTTGAGGGCTAGTCATTCCGGAATTGCCAACAACTGAGGGTAGAAGACATTTGCATCCAGTTTAGTTATTGATGATTCCGAACTGGTAAATCCACAAATTGGACAAAACTGCAGTCTCTGGGTTTCACAAACTGACTGTCGGTGTTTTGCATTTAGTTCTACATTTGCAATGTCTCTAGGGCGGTAATTTACTACTTGAACATAACTATATTCATATTTTCCCTTTCAAAAACTAGAAAGAAAAAAAAGAGAAATATTCTCATGGCCAAGCGGTACTTTTCAGCTCCATTATACATTTAAGTCCCTATGATAGCAAATAAACTACATTAATTTTCAAATGAAATAAGTGTAGGGAGTGTTTACCTGTACTGTATAACAAGACAATGGAAAATAATAGTACTAAATAACCCCGGTAACGAACCACCAAAAATAACTCAAATGAACAACACACGTCAACTCTACTGCAAAATACTTTTGAAAGCTGCTCGCCAAGTATAAAATCTCAACAGTATAGAGAAAATGATTTCTTATTCATGCCACGATGTCCTGCCTGCTGTCAGAAATGTCAACTTCGTGTCCTAGTGAGAGTACTGTCAGTAAAAGTAGTCATTTAAGAACATATATGTCTTTGGTCCATTTCACGGAAAATGGTCATTTTGTCCCGCACATGACGCCTCATATATTTCATTAATAATAATACTTTAAAATGTTATTGAACAATTTTTTTCTGCTTAAAAAAATACAAACTTAAGCAAAAAATTTAATCTTTCCCGTTGAAATTATTACTTTTCTATGAAAAATATGATTAGTTTCGTGAGGGACAAAGATTTGACTTTTTCGGGGAATGGCCCCTTTGATTAAAGTAGCAATTTTCAGTTACGTCGGGTAACACAAAGGGTTATCCTGTGTTCTCTTGCCGAGTAAAGGAGACCTTAAGTATCGAGAAAGAAGGATTGCCGTATTTGGCTGTTACCAAACTTTGTTTTTGTTTGGATGCACAGCCCATTTGAACAGGTGTGACATTTTTTACGCATGTATTTGCACTTCATTCCTTCAATTTTAGCTTTTGCTTTTAATTAAGATAGATCATGTATCTTATCAGCCATTATGTATCTTTATATAAAGTATCTGCTGTCTCAAAAAAAAATTTTTTTTGCGTGAAAAATAATGATTTGTACATGTTGTAGGTACAGCACGTACAAATCATTATTTTATAAATACAAGCGAACTTTTTAGAAAGATGATACTTCATATTATGATGTAGTATGTTTCCTTATATTTGAATACACCCAAACCTGTTTTGGGGCGATGTTTTTTTTTGGGGATCGATTTTTTTTTGTGGTATCATGAAAATTTCTTTCCAATCGAGACATAATTGACGACGGTAACGAATAAAACGAGTGCCACAAAAAAGACTGAAATAAGAACCTATGTAAGCAAAATGTTTTTTAAATGCTTGCATGTGTATTTGAAAATCAGGTTGTAAAAGAGTTGAAGAGGTTTAAAGAAGCTACCGTCATGGGCGTAGGCAGAGGGGGGCAGGGAGGGGCTTCCACTAAATGGTCAATTAATGGCAGTTCATCTAACATTTTTACCAGGGTGAAAGACGTAAATGTATACTGCTGTGTGCAGGTAAACGGCAGTATCTGCAGAAATGAGTTTTCGAGATATTTGAAGAAATGTGTGGTATTTTCAGTACTTAACAATAGGGAAATGTCGGAATTAGACGTCTTTTTCGCGCCTTTTTTTTTCGGCGGAAACCAAAAAAGCGAGCTTGTACAATAAAGGTAACGTACAATAGATGTCAAAAATGCAATAAAATTAAAAATTAAAATTTTGCAGTTACTGCCCTTTACCTTCACACGGCAGAATAAAGTGTCATGTATATGGCAAACGATGATGTTGATTTATTGTCACTATACTGTGTATATAATTCAATACGTTTAAATTTCTGCTCAAAAAAGTTATTAATGGGAGAACTGCTGTGATTTACGACAACTGTTACGGAATTTATTGAGCAACATTTTCCGTGAAGAATATTCTTTTAATTTCAAATCGAAACGAATAAAATCAGCATGCTGAATATATTTATATCAATAATTGTGCGCATGCAATTAATGCAAATAAATTTGAAAACGCTGATTATTTCAGGAGTAGTTTTACACATAGTAGATACGATTTTTTTAGTGCTAACAAAATTCAATTGATTATTTTCTTAAGGGGGACCGGGACATATTTTGAAAAAAAAATATTAAACAGTTTAGAATTTTGAAACTTTTTACACTGATTCACCATCTATTTAACAAGCAAAATCATAGCATAAATATTTTTAAAAAATTTTCATTCAAAATTAAGTTTTTTTAATGGGGTTGCTTTAAATCGCTAAAACATAAAATATTCTTTGTCATTTTTCAAATTGTTTCCAAAAAATTATGCATAAACATCTTAGCTTTAATTTTTATTCGGCGATTTAAAAAATATTAATTCAATAAAAAATTGAAAATATTTGAAGAAAAATTTCGAAAAATTCGAAGATACTTTTTTTAAAAAATCATATTTGTTGCAAAAAACGTTTTTTTTTTTTCAAATTTGCCGAATAAAAACTAAAATAAACTGTTTGAAGAACATATGCTTCAAATTTCATTTCTGTATCAGTTCTTGACTTATAGGAGTTTAAAGGCAAAAAATCGGGAAAAATAGCATTATGGAGAAAAACGCGTTTAAAGTTTTAACGTTAAATATAATACTAGTTAAATGCATAAAACCAAAATAATTATATCTTTCGTTATAATTAGGTTAGAAACAAGATTCAAACTTCTTTTTAATTAAAAAAATGGAAACATTTTTTTAAATGATTAAAAAAAATTACAAAATTTGGCAATTTTTGTGTCCTGGACCCCCTTAAACTGCTGTTGCAGTTAAAATGGTTTTTACTTTACAAAAGCATTTGGTGAATGGCTGTCGCTTGCTATTTAAGTAATCTTCCGCTTTGAAAACAAAAATCATCCCTCCTCAGAGATATTTTTAACACCTCTGTAAGCTTATTTCAAGTATTAAAAATCGGAAGCACTTCTCAAAAACTTAGTCAAACGTATTTTCGCGTTTTGCATTCTTTTCACAAATTTATCTTTGTGAAAAACAGGAGGTAAGGATTCCGAATTTTTTTTAAGTATTTAATTTGATTTGTGTTTTTAATAAGTTTTTCGGGCATTCGGAATGTTGTTGCTGTGTCCGAAATAGACTACTACGGAAAGATTGGTGCCATTGCCTTAAAAGGTTGGATTTTTTTTTATTAACAGGTAAGACAACACAAGAAAGATTTGCAGCACATAGAGAGGAAATAACACCCAGGGCACCGGTGGGAATCGAGCCCGCAACCTTCGACCTATGAAACGAAGCTTCTACCATAGAGCCACGGAGGCCCCATTCTGAATGTTGAAAAATCAAAATAGTGCGCATCTGTTCTTTGTTTCTCTCCCTATTATCTCTCAGCTCATCCTTTAAAAGCTAGATTTTTTTTTTGAATTGATCCCTATTGTCGTATTAACTATTTTCCTATATTTTCTTTCTCCAAAATAAATCTCATTTCCAGGGGGAAAAAACGGTGTGACGTAAAGATGATGTTAAACCTTTGTATTGCAGAGATACATTTTAATTATTCATCGATTACTTTGAATAACATAGATTGTGTTTATGATTCATTCATTTACATAAAATTATATACTATCGCTGTGCATCACCTCCTTTATTCTTAAGAGAAATTTTCATACACATACTAATATTGCTGCATAGCGCAATCTGACTGACAATCACAGTGGCTCAATCGGCAGAGCACTAATCTTACTCCGTCGCGCGGCTAGTTGCCGATGAGCAATTCTATGTCAGATAAATCACGTTCTCGACCTCAACATTTCCTATTTGAATAAAATTTGACATGAAGGACACATATGACAAGATAAGTAATCATAACATTTTTTTAAAATTTCTATACTGAAAATTCTTTTAAAAATAGATCTGTAAAAAACTCAAAATGGGCAAAATAAATAGTGTTTTTAAAAATGACTGTAACATCTCTCCTAATTATAGCAGAATGAAATTTCAAACGATGTTGTAAAGCTAAAAAATAGAGCTTTCTAATGATATGTAACATGACTTTCTTACGATGGATTTAATTTTTGGAGTTATTCATCGTGACGGATTAATATTGCGAAGGATGGTTTACCCCTATAATTAGTATTTTCAGAAAAATCCTGAAACACATCAACTTTAGTTTGCTTAGTTTTTTCCAACTTTCAATCATTATTTGAATTTTTTTCACTGAAATTTAAGGTAAAAGAATATATTGTACCCTCTAATATCCCAATTATCCAATATTTAGAGGTAAATGTCACTCCGTTAAAAGTGCTTGCTTCCGGTAAAAAAAGAAACGTGTTCAATATTTTAAAGTGTTCTATCGATGTGCAAAGTTTTATTCAAATCGGTGATTCACACTTGGGTAGGGTTACTTCTTAGAGGCTCGAATATTAATAGTCAAGATATAGTTTTTTTTTTATTTATTTATTTTCCTGGACCGCAAAGCAATCACCATTAACGTGCTTTCTAATAATTGTAGAAAAAGGATCATTGCACATCTGATTAAACTCAAAATTTCCAGTCTCCATACGGTTACTTTGGACACATGGCATATTTTTCTGAGTTTGTAAATTTTCAAACAAATTTTTTTTTTTTTGTGTGTGTGTGTTTTTTAACGTCTTTAATTAGAAAAAACTTTAAAATAGCCAAAAAAAACTTTTTTATTGGTCTTTAAGTACTTTTAATTGACGAGTTACAAGATTTCATCGGAATAAAACAAGATTCAGCACTTTCTTTTTCGGTCGATTTCGTTGACTTCTGAAAGGATTCTAGCGGGTTAATTGTCTTAGATAAATATTTTTTTTTCGACGTTTAATGTTAATTCGTTTTTTTCTGTAACGAAGAATATTGCTGCTTTTTTGCCTCTGCGCCAGATCAATACATCGACAAATCTAACGTTGCTTAAGGAAATTTTGCATTGAAAAATGACAACATGTGCTGCGGAGTTTTAAGGTGGGAGACACTAATTCAAAGGGAGTATGTCTATAGAGCTATGTCAGAGGAATTGTAATGCCATTTTATGGCGAAGCAATTAAAAAAATAATAAAAACTAGCAGATAAAAAACTTTCAAAACCATTAAAATAAAGAGGTGAAATATTCCCCAAAAATATTTCAAAAAGTGACACCTTATCCCCTAAACAATATGGAATGTAATACTTAAAACTGGGAGATTTTATTCCAAACTTCGAAGGAAAGAAAACTTCTTTTTTTTTTTTCTCTCAAGTGTTCTGGAGTTAGCAAATTTTCGGTTTTTCTATTTTTTGCTCAAAAATAACTAGCACTGTTTGCCATAACCGAGTTTTTTTTTCGCTGATTATTCCTGGAGTTATAAGCTCACAAAAGTTTGTAAACAGATGACCAGCTGTCAAATTTTCAGTCTCATAATTTGTATTTATAATTGCTAATAACTATTTTTTTACTCAGCAAATATTATTTCTGTGTTTCAATTTGGCAATAGTAGGTTCAAATGTAACTGTAATTTATTGTTCTATATTTACATGTCACTGTGTGTATTTTCATTTGTGTTTGTTAGTTCGTCTGCTGAATTACTGCTCAAAAAAGTTTTTTTTTCAGCACTAATCTACTATTAGTTTATTATACTATACTAATTCTTCAGAACTTATACATTAGTCATTAATAAATAAAGTACCTATTAAGTGTTACTTATTTATACGTTAAAGATTGTATGTAGGTTATCAGTGTAATCTATAATTTAGTATTAGTGTGTTATTGTTTATTATTAGTTGATAATTGTTGATTAGCGTTACTTAGTAATTTTGGTTACTATTATATACCAAACATTTGAATGCGTAGAAGAGTAGATTGAATGCGTAGAAAACTCACTGCTTCACTGAAGCAGTGAGTTTTCTACGCATTCAATCATTTGTCGTTATCGAAAGCATAAGGGTCATCTAACTAAACACAGCAAAGCGATAACTGCTGCCAAAAAAAAAACATCCAGTTGATGCATTGGAAACTGAAACCATATCGGAAGGAGTTATACCTCAGCATCAAACTCTACTTCAGAACATTCCGAAATTATAGTAACCCAATACTGCATCCTGTGGTGAAGCTGGATACGTTCTAATGAGTGAGAAATATTTTTTGCCTCTCCTTAGAAACTTACTTTGTGATGAATGTGGCATGCACTCATTACTGTGTTATAAATTGAAGTAAACTTTCAATCGACATATTTGGGTCTCCAGTTCTTTTTTTTTTTTTTGTATTATAGATTGTAAATTCTGTACCTCAGAACAACGTAAGTAACATAACCGCTGCTCTGCAGGAGAGAGAAAAACGTTTGTCTGGCTCACATACAAGGCAGTGTTGGGCATTAATCAATTATTTTTTTCAATTGCCTTGTTAATTGATTAAAAAAGTAATTGCAATTAAATCAATTGCAATTAAACTATTAAGTGCACTTTGCAATTAATTTAATTGGATTAATATACGTTAATCGTGTCTCACAATTAAAATAATTGCAATTAATTTTTTAATTGTGTTATGAAACAATTAAAGCTGACAATTAACTTTATGTATCAATAGGTACAGCGCAGGATACAGAGCCAAAAGTATTATTCAATTTCGTATTTTCGTTCAGTGCTGATTGCTTGCTCGCCGCATGAACTAGTCTCGTCTAGGCAAGCTTTTTCCACATGTAAATGTTTGTGTTTTAATTAAGTATTTATAGTTTGTGTACATCATTGTTTTAGTTTAACACATAACAGGGGGGTGAGAAAGAAGGACATAACAGGGGACATGAGGTCTCAGAGACCGCTCTGTTTTATTTATTTATTTATTTATTTATTTTAATCATGTACATATTTAAGATAAATTTCTGAAATTTCTCTCAGATGTTACTTAGACTTTCATTAATAAAAAAAATTAGGAAAAAAATGTTTTTGAATTTTTAATTGAAATATACCTTTTCTGACGAAATTACGCTGGAGTCATAAGATTTTGTGAGAAAAGTCATATGCTGCAGTAAATAATTTATTGCTCGTAATAAAACTACTGTTGAGCATTGATCTTTTATTAGTTGCTAACATGTTTATAAATAGATAATAATATGGTATCCGTCCAGCGTCCACGTCCCAGGTAGACCTGTCGCCTGTACAGTATATTATAGAAAACCAGTAATTTTTTTAAGAGTTAGTTTTAATTAAAATTCACAAAACTATTGACAATTGTTAATTGTAGCAAACTGCAATTAACAATTATTTAGTTGTTAACTGCAGTAAACTACAATTAACAATTAATTAATCGTTAATTGTGATTTTCCGCAATTACAATTGATCAATTGTTAGTTGTTGTGGTTACGTTTACCAATTAGTCAATTGTTAATGTTTAATCGTTCATGCAATTAAAATTTGCCCAACTCTGATACAAGGGATGGGATGCTCGCTCTATTAACACTGGTAAAAAATAACAAAAGATGGTTTTTAGATCTACGTTCACCTGGCTCGATACGGAATAGGATTCAGCACTCAATGCACTAATAAACGGAAAATCGCAATTTTTAGACGTACGCTAGTTTGGCTCTGAGGTACAGAGTTATCCATCGAGGAACTTTTTGTCTTTGTCCCGTCCGCTGAGAAATTATATAATCATTTAATTCAGATTCATCCACATTTTAGACACGGATTGCTTACTATTCCTAAAGTTAATAAGAGCATAGAGTTAGATTTAATGAAACAGAGTTCTCTGCAGGAAGTTTCTAAGTTTATACAAATATCATCTGGGGCAGTTTTATGGAAACTAGTATGGGGGACGGCATATTTCGAAAACAATATTTCAGCATAAAAGATAAAAATTTTAATAGTGCACAAGACAAGTAGTCAATTGTGGTATGAATCTGCAGATAGTCTAGTCCACGTTTAGAAACTTAAAGATTAACCTAAAACGAACAGCCTAAATAATATCGATATTCCAAGTCTGTGACGATGACCATGTAAACAAAGTATTAATCGTATTAAATTTTCCAGATACCGGTCGTAATTTCGTAAAATGATGGATCTAGAAATGGTCTGCCACTTGATCCTTGGAGCAACTATAATGGTTTGACTATTAGTTTGTGTTTGCGATGTAGTATTTATGTTTTACCTAGTAATGTTCAGTGTGGGAATTCGTAGACATCGTGACGTCACTATACTAGCTCCCTTTTAGTGAAACCCGGATGATCGGCCGCTACCTCGTTTCCATGGCAACAGCGCAGCCTCAGCGAATCTCTCTCGCTTAAAGTATCTCGGCATTCGTTCTGAGCAATGTGCCATACTGACATACTTTCGGTAAAAGAAAATCCGAAATTTGAGCATCCCTGTGGTAAAGATGCTCTCGTCGCATTTTCACATAACTTAGTCGAAATTGACACTCATTTTTAACTCCCGGTTTTGGCTCATCTAACAGTGAATTCAAACAAATTTCCGACAATGTGTCAACCAATGAGTAAGGGAGTTTTAATATTTTGCAGCACCGACATCATGACGTAAGAGTCGCCTCGGAATACTTTTTTCAGATTCCAGATGCACTTTTCTTCAGTTGCTTTCTAAAAGTAAGTTATCTATGCTTTCATGATTTGCATGCAAATATGTTATTAAAAAGGCATCCGTCTTTTCTAAGGACTCCTTTTGCACAATTTCTGGGCCTGCGTATTCTACGTCATCCTTTTATGGATTATAACATGCTATTTTTAGATTTGTTTACAACGCACTTTTTTCGGTTTTCTATTATAGAAAAACGTTGCGTTCTTTCGCTTTAAGTTTATGCCCTTAACATATTCTTCGATTTTTGAGGAAATATACCACTCATTTTTGATATTTTCATCATTGGTGATTTTCTCGAAAAGAAAAAAAAAGTTATTCCGTATTGATGGTTAGTTGCGCATTAGAAAATATTGTGGGTCATTCACGATGCATCAAATATATTGATGTATATATTTTACATCTAATGTATGAATCTGTGTAAAGCTATAACCCTGCTTAGGCAGAAATATGTTCACTTATATATCCAGCCGATATTCCAAGCAAATATTGTCATATATTTAATGCTTACATGATTTAAATTTATTGCTATTATATCGAACGTGTTTCTGATATTTTTCGCTACTTTCATTAAGTTATATAAGAAAATACTTATTCTTTATTGATGTCATGAATACAACAAGCTATTTTTCGGCTAAAATTGTAATGAGAATTTTAATTAAAAGCAATGACACAATTATAAATGTCAAATTTTCTCACACCAGATTATTAATACGCCCACACTTGTTGAGGTTTAGTCATCTTTTAAATGACACCAAATTATGATTAATTATACTGCGTGGAATAGCATGCCAAACAAGCATCGCTATCTCATCGCTCAAGCCCGTTGCAGTAATTATGTTTTGAGATATTTTGTTGAATGAAATCTACATTTTCTCACGAGAGATGAGAGTTGAACACCCAATTTTTAAGTAAATAAATTACATTTTGTTTTTAATAACTTCATGGTTTTTGATGCCTTTAAAGTGGTTTTTCAAAAGATCATCGCACCGCTTTGCAAAAATGTTTTTTTTTTTTTTTGAAAAGCTGGAAGTTTTCGAGGAACCATGAATTAATGATATGCGTTCATAGTAAAAATGTGTAAGTTATCGTATTTCGCGTGAAAAAAAAAAAAAAAAAAAAAATCCGAGAAACAATGCCAATAGTGTGTGTGGAAGAACTGCAGTAGATAAGAGAATGTCTAGAGCAGGTAGGAGATAACGTCGATGATGTGTTGTGGAGGAGAAAATTGCACGCTGAGTGATGAGGAAGATCAGGGAAAGGGATGCTCTGTAGCTCTTCGCCTCGCCCTTCGGATGCAGGTCAAGGTTATGAAATCGCGCGCCAACACGTGATTTGGGCAGATCGCTCAAAACAAATGCCGGAGGCACGTGATAAAAGAGAAAAGCATGTCGTGTTTCGGTTATCGATTGTCGCTTTGTCTTAGCTCTTATCGGGGAGGCTCCGGATCATTTCAGGGAATGAGCGAGTAATGACTAAAAAACAAAAAATGTTTTTTTGTCTATTTCTCCCGCGAAAACTTTGAGAAAAAGAAATTAAATAAATTAAGTAGGCTTAAGCTGTAGTAAAAAATGTCGCTAAAAACAAAATCAAAAATAAATTTTGTAATAATTTTTTAAAAAGAAATAATTTGAAAGTTGGTTATTGAGATGGGATGTCTGTCTGCCCTTCTCCCAATAACTTATGAGGAAATAGTCCAATTCGTACAATCTTTTTTTTTTTTTTTTTGAAAAGATATCGTCTAGGCCACTTCACTCCCATTTCTTTTTTTGTTTTTATTTGAACTTTTTTTGTTAAAATTTTAACAGTTTCTGCTGAGAAAATTGAATCTTATATAAAATCTGTCGTAACAAGCAGATTCATTTCGACCAAAGTTCGTTGAAAGCTCTCTTGTCGAAAAACATGTGGGGGCGAAGTGAAATATTTACCCTGTTTTTAGCACAATCTAACTGATAACATTTTAACTAAGTAGTAACACATGAAGGCTACTTCAGTCAGGAAAAGTTATCTCTGAAGATCAAAGCATATGATAATACAAGCAATTTTCAAAAATTGATGTTCATATTGCAATATTTTGTTGTAAGAAAAAATTATTTTTGTCATTATAAAATTTTAAAGTTGTTGTTATTAATAGATTTAATATTAATTGAGACCTACTAATATTCAATGCAAAATTTATTTTAGTAATATTAAGCTTATTTTAAATGTTCTGTCCAAGTAGTCGAGTGCATGCGGGGCAAATTGGATGGGGCAAAGCGAAATAGTTCATTTCGTTTACTTATTCAATTATTTATTGAATCACTTCTGTATTCATGTACTGATTAATTCATTTGCATTCCGTCATTTAAAATTTCATTTATTTATTCATTCATTAACCTATTTTCTTATTCATGCGCTATTTTATTCTCTTATTTATTAATAATCATATATTAATCAAGAAAATTAACTTATTTATTCGTTGTTCCTCATTTATTCATTAATTATTTTAGTTACTCATCCATTTGATCAAAAATATTTTTAATAACCAGAGAGAAATTATTTCATTAGAAAAACATTTTATCTTTTGTACAAGTTCACTGACAAAAATTAAAAAAAAGGCTCATTGCAAGTTTTATTGTAAAATAAATTGCTCTTTTTTCATGTACTGTAATTTTCAATTTACTTGTTCTGAAAAAAGTAAGTTAACTATTTCACTCTGCCGCACATTCCTTCACTTATTAATTCACATCTTTATTCATGCTTTCACTTAGATTCTTATTCATTCACTATATTTTCACATTTATTTTTCTCACACATTAATTAGTTAATATATTTATTTATTCGTTTATTGCTTCATTATTTCTTTTATTTATTCAATAATTCGCTTGTTTCTTCATTCATTTTATGCAAAATATTTGGAAAAATCAAATTGAAAATATTTCACTAGGAAAAATATGGGTAAAAATATATGTATTTTTTTCTTTAACTTTTCTACTTTTCTTTGGAGGAACAAATTTACTAGTGAAAATAATATTTCAATTCAAACTTTGCTATAAAATACATTATTCTTTTTTTTATGTACTGTAATTTTCATCACAAATTTACTATTTCTTCAAACAACTGTCTGAACAACTTTGTAGATGCCTTTTTTCCCGTATTTTGTACAGTTTCTGAGATAAGAACCTAGCTTCGAATTTTTGCCACGATGTGGCACTGCAACTGACTTCACTATGTAGCGCATGACAACTGTACTGTACCTAGACCGAACTTTTATGACTATCTCTTGTTGCTTATAAATTATTGCGAGTAGCGACGGCCTTCGCACATAAGTTGGAAAGTAGAACATTATGCAGAATTCCCATTAAATCTTGATCAGAAAAAAATTAGACTAACAAAAAAATGCAAAATAATTGCTAGCGGAAATCGGATAAGATCAGATTTCGACTGACTGTCAGATTTGATTTTCAGAGTGTTATTTTTGACAAAATAACGTTCTGCAGCTTATGAAAGAAGCTTCAGAATTTGTTAGAATGCTCAATGTTCTTAGCATTTAAAGTTTGATTATGAAACTGGCCATAGTTAGTGCATCCACCCTATTTTACAACGTACACCGTAAAAATGATCCAGAAACGTTCCTGGAAAATAATGGGCAGCTGATGTGCACAATTTCTGCCAATAATATATCTTGCAACGAGCTAATGTGTGCATCACATGACTTCCTTTTACTCCAATTTAATGTCATTTCCCCATTGTTTGCAATTTTAATGTGATTCAATTGTTACTCTCTAAATATCACCAACAGTGGCCAAATTGAAAACAAATTTAAAATTTTAAAAAAATTGCCAAATTTGTCGCCAAGTTGGTGACAAAACTTGGCGACCAAAATACTGGCGATATATTGCCCAGTGTCCGATATATTATAACACCACTTCAGTTTACATCGAAATTAACAATAATTTCCCCCCAAAAAGGGGCAAAAAACCTCATTAGGAACATCCGAATGCAACAAAAAGGGAAGGTGCACAACTAGGCCCCAAATAGGAGTCTACGTACCAAATTTCAACTTTCTAGCACATACCGTTTTTGAGTTATGCCAGATACACACGCACATGCACATACACTTACCTACATACGGACGTCACGAGAAAATTCGTTGTAAAACACTTGGGGGTCTTCAAAATGGATATTTCGGGTGTCTGTAGGTTCCTAGGCATATATCCACGTGTGGTCGGGTCGAAAAAAAAAACTCAACTTTCATTCGGGGGTGAGAAAAATGGAAATTAAGGCCGATTTTTGAGTGAACATTTTTTTCGAATACAATACTTCCTTTTTTGTAAAAGGAAGTAAACAACAGGAATGTTTTCTGCTAAAAACCAGTAACCTTCTTGAAATAATTTCTGTATCTTTGTGAAGAATTTGGAGATCTCACCGGTTAAAGCCAGTCTAGAGCCTTCAAAGGAAGTTCGGTACTTTTAATACAGTGGATTAAAACCTTCCAGTGTTACTAAGAAACTATGGTCAAAGCAGAATTGCTAGTCGGAACCAAGGATCTCCCATGCCTGCAATTCTTGCCCTGCAAAGCTACAGCTACGCAGAGACTTATTCGGGGAGCTTAGCCAACATGGAAGGATCGTAATCGAACTAAAGACGATGCACTTAATAAATACACTCAGTTAATCTTAAACTGGTAGCTAAAAATTCTTTTCACACCAGTGAGGAGTCTGCATTCGTGCATCTTAAAGCAATTCCGGAAACTTTTTTGCAAAGATTCTTGATTTTACGGGAAATAGGTGAAAACCTGTGAAATCCCGCAACGTTTATGGAATTAACCATCTTCGTTTCGGAATATTTTTACAGTGTAGATGACTTATTGTTTGATGTTTGATTCGTGTATTGTGGTAAAGTAAATGGAAACGATCGGTGTTGGTGACGGAAGACTAAGTAATATATAGAAGAGAGAGATTCTGAGAGCTCTGAGTGTTTCAAAACAATTGTGTAGGCACCATCATTGATTGAAGATGACACTGTCTTTTAAAGTTCAGTGATCTTACATTTTACTCTCCAGCAGGTCTACAACTGCAAAGTAACTGGTTTCAACTAATTTTACTTGTCATGTGGAAGGTTACTAAACGAATTTATTTATGAAGTTCACCTTCTCAGCTATTTTTGATGTCCAATTCATGTGTGTCCACTTTCCTTATAAAAACTGTACTCTGGGGTGAATGGAAACAACAAAGTTTCATTCTTCCTACTGTTATGAAAGATTAAATGGTGACGTATGCTCCACTTCGCACGCATTTCACAGAAATTCTATTTTTGTATGACTTTCCCTTTTTAAATAGTTTCAGATTACATTTGAACGATTCATCTGGACGCATGAGATGCGTCCGCAGATTGAGTATTGACGGTGTAGAACTTCTTAAACGTAACTGATAGCGTATAGTACAAATATCTATTTACCTACATTAACCTCATTGAGAAATAAATAGGGTGTTTCCATTTACCCCCCTCGTCTCTCTGATAAAAGTAAAAATGGCTTCATTCGCTGAAAAAGTGTAGTCTTGGAGATGGTGCACAAAATTTAATGTCTCCATTCATCTAAACGAATGTTTCGGATCTACAGCTGAAACATTGTGTGTGTGAAGCTCTGTTTCACTTCACTCGCAGTGTTAGACTAAATAAACCCCAACTGAAGATAGCGTTTACAGCAGGATTTCCCAGACTGGGTTCCGTGCTACCCTGGAGTGCCACAAGAAAAGGAGAAGGGTGCCACAAAGTGTCCTGGTATCAATATATATATATAACCATGTGAATATAATAGAGATAGAGTAGCGTGTCGTGGGAGAATTCGAATACCTCAAAGTGTGCCGCGAATCAAAAACGTTTGGGAACCCATGGTTTAAAGTGTTACGATCAATGAGCTCTTTTCATAAAACATTTTTAAAAGATTCTCTTCACTAAATGTAGAACTAGGGTAACGGCACCAGTAAAAGACAAGTGTTCAGTAACAGATAGTCATAAGTTTAAATTTATATAATAAGACTTTTAGGCGGGAAAAACTGATGTTGTTATGGCCCATGAATACGGTATTAGTGTTATCAGAGTGAATTTTGTGAGCCTGTTGGGATTTACAAGGTAGTGGTTTAAGATTATGAACAGCCACCACGAGATCAGCCGGTGTTTCATGTTTATTTGAATTTAATAAGGCTTTAGTTCTAAAGATAAAGAACTTTTGCACGTTTTAAAGAGATAAAGGGAATTTTGTCCATTACTCATCGTTTCCTCATCCTATCTCTTACTGGGTACCATCAGATTTTTCGGGGTCTGTTACTGTGGGTCGAACCTTTTTTTCGAAAGGAGCAAAAAATAGAATTAACTAATTCAGAAGATCCAGAAGCAGTCAAACTTTAGATGAGATATAGTTTCATGAGAGAAAAATAGTTTTTAAAGTCTACATGCATTAAAAGGCTCAGAAAATTGAGTTTACCCGAGAGCGATGTCTTAAGCATGTCTGTAACTGGTAGCATTACCTTATTGCTTTTAGAAGCTGGAAGTAGTAAGCTGCAGGCTGCAATCGTAGATTGCGAATAAATTTTCAGAACCAAATTCATCTATTATGTTTCAACGTTTATGTGTATCGATTTTGAAAACGTTGCACTTTTTCTTTAATGAATGTTATATCGAAATTTTCCTTAGAAAAAAATCACTGAAGTTTTTTAGCTTCGAAAAGTATTCATAAATGATCCACACATTAAAAATTTCGAGCATGTATGTAAAATTAAAGAACAAAATGCTAGTTTTAATAAAGATGTGTTTAAGAAGTTGTTATAATAACACTGTATAGTTTTTAGTATAATAAAGAAATAAGCAGGTTTCATTTTATCACCAAATAACGTAATATGTTTCTGCTAGTTTTAAATCAAGTTAACAGGATCATAACAAAAGGGAGGAAAATATTAATGAGCAGAAATGTTCAAAAGAGCAATCGAATAATATCTATCATAAAAATGTTTTGTTAACATTAGTTAAAATATGAACTAAACTACACTCTCAGAAATGCATCACTCAATTTCGAAGATTCTTCAATAGTTAGAAAAACTTCGTCATTCACGACGACTTTCTCCTCGCTAGGACAAAAACAAAACATCACGAAATTTTCGTCAATTTGACGAAAATTTCTAAATAACTTAATGAAATTAAGTGTTGATTTCTGGTATTTGTATGAATAAAGAAAGGTTAACACAACTTAATGTAAAGTTGAATTGGAGCATTTTGCACAAAGCCATTTCGTCAAATACGACAAAAAATTTGTGTAAGTTGAGGATGCATTTCTGAGAGTGAACTAAATTTTATATTCTAATTTTATTTTTAATATTTTTTAAACAAATTCTACGTCTCTTTTCAGATTTCTGGAGCACAAATGAAACGATAGTCAAATGACTTCTAGATACAAGTATTACATGTAGGAGTAACACACCAGCTCCATTACGGCTTGAAAGCCCCTCCTCTTTTAAGACGAATGTCATTTGTTCGTAATCAGGGTATATTTCCGGGGCCTTCAGGATGGATGAATTTCTGCTGGTGGCTTCCAAGCTGCCAGGAGGTAAGTGAAAGAATATATTCTATTAAACGGAAGTTTTCCGATTAAACTTATAATTATCAAGGTTATAATCAATGTATATCAAGGAATCATAGTCAGTGTAAGTTGAGTTAGAAAAACGCGAAAACTGGCTCAAACAGGTAACTGAGCAAATTTCGCTCTTATTGGTAACTGTATAAATGTTAAACTTTCAGAGAGTATTGAAAAATAAGCGTTTTCCTCTCGGTTTATTTATGTATTTATTGATTTATTTTTTTTTCATAATATGTTAGTATTACACATAGCTTTATTTTTGACCAGTCAATCAATACATTGCAGCTAGCCCAGTACCACACGAAGAAGAAAAAAAGATATGTAATATTCGTTTTATCATTGACTTTTATCAAAACTAATTGCCTAAACTGACCTTGCATTTGAGATATACCTCCAATAGGGTGAAATATCTGAAATTTTAGCTTAAAAAACTAGTTCGGAAAAAAAATCGAAATTCAGAAAATAGGCTTCGAGGTAAAAAAAAAAATTCTAGACGTATATTCAAACCATATATGCTTTGTTATTAAACAGATTCGTTTTAGAAAAATGGGAATTGTTTTATGTTTTACTCTTTTAATTTATTCATAATTATTAATTAATCATTCTATTTATTTAACGCGTACTGGGGGGGGGGGGGGGCAAAACTATAGTTTCGTGTCAAAATTGTGCTAAATCATTCAATTATTTTTTTTTTCTCATTTTGCAAACTTCCTTAATTTATATGCTGGAATTTTGTTTTTCAATTTGCATTCTTACCAAATTTATTTGCATAACATCGTTTTCATATTTTTTTTCTCTTTGCACAATTTGCGTTCTTATGTTTATTATATACTAGCTGCGTTGCCTGGCTTTGCACGGTCTACCTCGAAAACAATAGTAATGTCAAGTGACGCATGTTCAACAATCAGGCTTCAAGTAGAGAAAAAAAATATTGTAAAATTTTCCGTCAAAATAATAATTCTTAAAGAAAAAATACGATACTACAAAAATTCCCGAATAAATTAAACGGAACCCTCCATAAATGCAACTAAAATCCTTAAAAAAAAAAGAAAGAAGGTAAATCGCCAAATGATAATCAAAAGGGGAATTTTTTTTACCCTCGAAACAAAAACAAAATTTTATTTAGTCACAGTCGAGAAAAAAGAAGTAGCATCCTTCTGAATTGTTTTCACGCTAATTGAAAATGAGATCGTGCAAACGATAAATTTCCGACATAACATTTCTATTCCATTAGGCTTTAAAATGTTTTTATTATTTTTTTCCCCCGGTGATTTTACAGCCCAGGGGTATTTTTCGCGGGCTTTCGAATGGCGCTAAATTCGAACTGATTGGATTTCGGGTAGAAAGAGCCATTTAATCCCATTTTCGGACCCTAAAATAAAAATTCGAGCTGTTCGGTTTTTTTTTTTGACGTTCTTAACCCCCCCCCCCCCCCCCTCTACGTTCTTTCTCGGGAGCTCAAGTACCTCCTTGCCAAATATGGTTGTGATCCGACGTAAACTGTGGATTTGTATAGGGAACATACAATACACACACATATACAGGGTGTTCTGTTTTTACCTGCAAGACCTTTATTTTTGCAACCATTAGTCCTAGATCTATACTTCCAATTGCAAAAATGTTCAAAATCAGATGCAAAGTTAAAATGTTGAAAATTTAAACCAAAAATTAAAATGAGTTAAAAAATACAAAATTTAGCTTTTGATACGGCCCCCAGATCCCCTAAGTAATATTTAGAGAAATAATCTCCACTGAAAACTATTACTAACACAAAAAACTGGACATTTGTGTCGCGAATACAATACTTTCTTTTACAAAAAAGAAAGTATTGTTTTCGCAAGAAAATTTTCACTCAAAAATCGACCTTAATTCCCATTTTACTCACCCCCGAATGAATATTGAGGTTTTTTTTTTCCTACTCGACCACACACACGTGGATAAGTGCCTAAGAAAATATAGACACATGAAATATCCATAATGATGATTCCCGAGTGAATTACAACGAATTTTCTCGTGACTTCTGTATGTACTTATGTGCGGATATGCGTATGCATGTCGCATAACTCAAGAACGGTATGTCGCAGAAAGTTGAAATTTGGTACGTAGACTCCTAGTGGGGGTCTAGTTGTGCACCTTCCCTTTTGGTTGCATTCGGGTGTTTCTAAAGTGATCTTTTGCCCCTTTTTTGGGGGAAGTCATTGTTAATTTGGATGTAAACTCAAATGGTGTTATAATTTGGCGGATACTTGGCGAATTATCGCCAGTTTTTTGGTCACAAAGTTTTGTCACCAACTTGGCGACAAATTTGGCGATTTTTTTTTTAATTCTGATTTCAATTTGGCCACTGTCGGTAATATTTAGAGAGTAAACTATTGAATCATATTAAAATTGCCAATAATGGGAAAATGGCATTGAATAGAAGTAAAAGGAAGCCGTGTGATGCACACATCAGCTCGTTTAAAAGGAAGTAAAAAGGGACCGTCATAACTTGTTCTCTGGATTTACGACTCATCACCAACTTTCGATTGACTTCGGACTGCTCTAACAATTTTCCAAAAAAGGATAAACTCAGCTGGAAGTCAATAGAAATTTTATAAATAACAGAAAAAAAAAATTGCTCGCTTTAAGTGGGATTTGCGAGTTAAAAGCGAGTTACGCTGCCATAGAACTAACGTTTACCAACTAAATCTATCTGATTCCCTCGCACAATCCGAGTTCTCGTTGAATCCTCTGCAGGGTTCGTTATAAGCGAGCAGGGGCGGGTTTAGGGGAGGGCAGGCGGGGCTACTGCCCCCGGGGCCTCCACAACAAAGGGGCCCTCACAATAAAATTTTTACAAAATATCCTAACTTTCACGGGTCAAAAATATCGGATATATACATATATATCAAAATATTCGGATATATATCAAAGTATCGGATATTTTCAAAAATATGATGATCTTTTCGAACCCTGATTAGCGGCCTCCACTCCTTCGTTGCCCCGGGGCCTCCACACTTCCAAATCGGTCCTGTAAGCGAGTAAGACTGCATTAATTAAACTTCAACTGGTGAAGTGATTTACGAATAGATAATTTAAACTAGAAAAAGAAATTTCATTTTAATGGGTATTTATTACTTTTTTAAGTTTTTATTAATCACAGACATAAAATTTTAAAAAGAGAAAATTTACGGGAAATAAATTGTAAGTATTATTTTAGTATCATTAAAACAAGATAAAAATGAAATTAAAAAAATATTCTTAAAAGGATGAACTAGAACAGGACTGTTAGTAAAAACTGTCGAGTTACTGTCTGAAAATTAAGCCAACTAATTTTATTTCAGAGCAAGTAAACGAGATATTATATCCGATTTAAGAAAATCAAAAACCTTTCTGCACAAAAATAAATTAAAATTCCTTAAATTGCTAAAACCTGAAACAAAGAAGTTATTTCCCTCTCGGGCGAGTTATTTCTCGATTTTTCAGTTTTAAAGGACATTAACCTCAGGTAACTGGACGGATAATTTATTTCTTAGCCTTTTCCATCTACTGGTTTTCTGATTTTTGACAGATTTACTTAGATTAGTTCAAAACAAATCAAACACAATCGAAAACATTTATTTTTATTTACATTTTTGGAATTCCACTTCAGGCCATAGACCTCAATCAAAACTGAACAAACAATAAGGGTACGCTGACTCAAAGAAGAGCTTAATGATTTCTGCCATCATATCACAATGACTGTTTACGCCAAGGGTTTCCTCACACCTTTTTCATTTTCTTTTACAAAAAAGGAAGTATTGTATTCCCGAAAAAATTTTCACTCAAAAATCAGTCTTAGTTTCCATTTTGCTCACTCCCGAATGAATATTGAGGTTTTTTTTCAACCCGACTACACATGGATGGATATATGCCCATACTTATAGACACCCGAAGTATCCATTTTGATGGTCCCCGAGTTAATTACAACGAGTTTTCTCGTGAAGTACGTGTGTATGTGCGTATGTGTACATGTGCATATGTATCTCGGATAACTCAAAAATGATATGTCCTAAAAAGTTGAAATTTGGTACGTAGACTTCTAGTGGGGTCTAGTTGTGCACCTTCCCTTTTGGTTGCATTCGGGTGTTTCTAAAGGGGTCTTTTGCCCCTCTTTTGGGGGAAGTCATTGTTAATTTGGATGAAAACTCAAGTGGTGTTATAATTTGGCGGACACTTGGCAATATATCGCCAAGCTTTTGATCGCCAACTTGGCGACAAATTTGGCGGTACTTTTTCATTAAATCTGGTTTTAATTTGGCCCTATTTAGACAGTTAACCATTGAATCACATCAAAACTGCCAATATTAGGAAAATTTATCTATTATTTCTTTGCTTCGGTGCGCAAAAAACTTGGGGTAAAAATACTCAGTATTTCTTTGCTTACTCCAAAGCACTATTGTCATTAAATTGGAGTAAAAGGAAGTCATATAATGCACACATCAGCTCGTTTAACTCACTTTCACGCAGTTTTGTTTAGTTGAGTTACGACATTCACAATGTTTACCTCTTTTTCTGGTAATAGAGAATGGTAATTGGCGCGAAATTGAATTCGGTTAATTTCGTAGTAATTTTGCAAAAGTATTCTAACTCAAATCCGCGACAATTTCACATCCTTTACCACTGAACTCTTTACAAAGAGGAAAACATTATCAAGCCCATCGCTTAACTAAGCACAGTCCCTCTATACACCTCTTTGTGTATCATTGTTCATGTGCAAACCAGGGGCACCCGGATGGGAGTTTACTGTGACCTTCCAAGAAATTCCTTATTTGGCAAACTTTGTCTGACGATTCGGCACATTTGGAGACATAACTGCTATATTTAAATCCCCGAATGGGCCATTTCATTAGAAGTACTCATGTGTTCATACCAGCATTTTATCATTCGGAAAATTTTTGAGTTCCATTCGGCAAATTAAGAATTTTCCCCCCGCTCAAACATTTAAGTTCGGGGCACCCCTGGTGCAAACCCCCAACAAAATGCCTCAGTTTTACTAAAATACATTGCATTAGTTAAAACTTAACTGTTAAATTATTAAAGTTTAAGTACTAATACAGGGGCGAACTGGGCCCCGCAAGAGGGCGCCAAATTTGGCCTACAAAAGGCGTAAAAAAAAAGAAAAAAGAAAAACAAAAGGTGAAAAAAAAGAGAAAAAAAAGATGTTACACAGCTTTATGGGTTTAAAGAAAAGAAAACGAGCTGATGTGTCCATCACATGACTTTACCTTTTACTCCAATTTAATGTCATTTCCCCATTTATGGCAATTTTAATGTGATTCAATAGTTTACTCTCTAAATATCACCCAACAGTAGCGAATTTGAAACCAAATTAAAAAAAAAAATCTCCAAGTTAGCGACAAAACTTGGCGACCAAAAGGCTGGCAATATATTGCCAAGTGTCCGACAAATTATAACACCAGTGGAGGTTACATTGAAATTAACAATGATTTCCATCCAAAAAGAAGCAAAAGATCCCTTTAGAAACACTCGAATGAAACCAAAAGGGGAGGTGCACAACTAGACCTCACTAGGAGTCTACGTAACAAATTTCAACTTTCTAGGACATACCGTTCTTGAGTTATGCGACATACATACGCACATCCGCACATACGTACATACTGACGTCACGAGAAAACTCGTTGTAATTAACTCGGAAATCGTCAAAATGGATTTTTCGCGTGTCTATACTTATCCATTATTCACTTATCCACCTGTGGTGGAGTCGAAAAAGACACTCAACATTTATTCGGGGTTGAGCAAAATGGAAATTAAGGTCGATTTTTGAGTGAATTTTTTCGCGTATGTAAGACTTCCTTTTTTGTAAAAAGAAGTAAAAAGAGCGAAGTGAAGTCGCACATGTTTGTTTGCTCAAAAAAGAGGAAGTTGCACCAAACAGTAAAAAATAAAATAAATTTTAAAAAAAAACTTTTAAATAAACGAGCTGATGTGTGCATCACATGACTTCCTTTTACTCCAATTTAATGTCATTTCCCCATTATTTTGGTAGTTTTAATGTGATTCAATTGTTTACTTTCTAAATATCACCAACAGTGGCCAAATTGAAACCAAATTTAAAATTAAAAAAAAAATCACCAAATTTGTCGCCAAGTTGGCGACAAAATTTGGCGATCAAAAGACTGGCGATATATCGCCAAATGTCCGACAAATTATAAACACCATTTGAGTTTACATCGAAATTAACAATGGTTTCCCCCCAAAAAGGTGCAAAAGACCCCCTTAGGAACATCCGAAAGCAACCAAAAGGGGAGGTGCACAACTAGACCCCACTACGAGTCTATGTACCAAATTTCAACTTTCTAGGACATACCATTTTTGAGTTATGCGAGATACATACGCACATACGCACATACACACATACACACATACACACATACGCACATACATACAGACGTCACGAGAAAAGTCGTTGTAATTACCTCGGTGATGGTCAAAATGGATATTTCGCGTGTCTATACATTCTTAGGCACTTTTCCGCATGTGGTCGAATCGAAAAAAAAAAACTCAACATTCATTTGGGGGTGAGCAAAATGGAAATTAAGGGCGATTTTTGAGTGAAAATTTTTTCGCGAATACAATACTTCCTTTTTTGTAAAAGGAAGTAAAAAGTGTTCAGCCTTAAGGGCGCAAAAACAGCTATATATTTTTATTTTAAAAGTCGTTTTAGGTAGTGAAATCTTTACCAAATTTTGTCCATAAGCAACTATAAGTAGCATTTCTATTTTTTAGTTTCAAGTATCTCCAATCCTCCAAAAGGAGAAAACTCGTAGGCTTTAATAATCTGGGGGCACGGCAGTGCTCCCGCCAAGTCGAGCGCGAAGCAAACACTGCCGTACCATCCTTTACTGGAACAATTTCGCCGCATTTTCAGGCTCCTATTTGAGAACCTTCTGATGAGACCAGGACGCAGAAATTTTCGTCATTCAGTAAACTATAATCACATACTTAAAA
Organism: Uloborus diversus; assembly: GCF_026930045.1. Lineage (NCBI taxonomy): Eukaryota > Metazoa > Arthropoda > Arachnida > Araneae > Uloboridae > Uloborus > Uloborus diversus. The sequence goes on along the minus strand of NC_072733.1, from coordinate 142,103,445 downwards.
TCCGAAATTTCAATTCTGTAGGTCATTTAGTTCCGAAGTTAAGCGAAAGCAAAGTTTCGCATTTATGACACTCACTCACTCACTCATGATCATCAAAATAGAACTAGTACTTCCCATAAACTCAGTGAGGTGAAATTTGGTACAGAGTTAGGGTTTAATGGCCACATAAAGGGAAAACTATAAAAACTAGGCTAATCGAAGATCTGAAGTGACCCTGATTTGAAAACACAAGAGCTCAACCAAACTATTAGAGATCGACATAACGCCTTTACAAAAATTATTCAACTTGGTGGGCCGCTTCATTTGATGTCAAAAATCGAAAGTCTGAAGTATCTAATGAAGAACCCTCAGCTGGTCTCAGCCTCAGCTATATTAGAGATATGGTAATGCCCCCTTCTACTATTGGTACATAAAAAATCGACTGTCATTGCAAAAGTCCAGCGTAGTGGAACCCATCTTCCAATTTAATCGAGCATAGCTTTAGTCTACTCGAACATTACACAAATTAAATGTTTCTACAAAAAGAAGTGAAATCCCACCAAAAACATTCTGTAAAAAACTAGCCCAAGTCTCGATGGAGCTGCTTGTTTATCTCTAAAAAGTAATGAAATCTAGACAAAGTCATGACAAGTCTAAGGTTCCTTACTGCGATTTCTTTATTATTATAGTTAATGTTGTGTGACTTGGCCGTTAAAAGGTACACAAAGGTACAAAACCAGGTGCTCCATGACACCATTGCACCAATCTGTCGCCAGAACCGCTACCTATTGACGATGGAAAATTGCCACTTGGAAAACGTATAAACAAAATTGACTTGTACCCACTAACGTATAAAGAATGTTTAACGGCCAAGTCACACAACAATAACTATAATAATAAAGAAATCGCAGTAAGGAACCTTAGACTTGTCATGACTTTGTCTAGATTTCATTACTTTTTAGAGATAAACAAGCAGCTCCATCGAGACTTGGCTAGTTTTTTACAGAATGTTTTTGGTGGGATTGTTGCTTACGGGAATCTGAACATGTTGTGTGAAATTGAGTACGCAGAGGGAATTAACAACTAAGATGTGAAAAGTCAGTTTATTGACAACTTCCGTGAGCGTTTTGAAGCCATATCTACCAAAAGCCTCAATAATTTTTCCTCTTAACAAAAACTTTTACATGACACTAATTTCTAGGTTTTAGTTAGGGACTTGATCTGAAATCTTACTTAAAAGCAATACTTAGCAGAAAGTGAATTGGATAAAGTTGCTGCCTAAGATAAAAATCTTCTTGACTCATCAGTCTTTGAAGGGGTTGCGATGTTCACCACAGGCACGAAATACCTCACGATAAGCATCGTTGAACAAAAACTTAGGGTGGTCTTTCAAAAAGAATTTTTCAAGTGCTTTATTATCTTTTCATATAAAATAGCTTAAGAAGATATTGGTAAAAAGGATTAGAATGTAAGACATGATTAATTTAAATTCTGTATTTTTAAGGATTTCGTTTTCTTTTTCGAAACGGATACAAAATTTCTTCTCAACAATCTTATTGTAGTTGAACAATGCCTCTTTTTTTTTCTTTTTTTTTCTGACAATGAGCATATTTTTATGTTTGTTTCGAACACCTTTGATAAAAAAAATTCATCACAGAAATTGATATTTATATATTTTTTTCTTACGCATTTAATTATAAAATCTGTTCCTTAAAACCAGACTAAAGTAAGTTACACTATCACTACTTTTCAGGAGAGCATAAAAACCATGGCTGCGGAGTCAGTGGAAAAATGACAGACTCCGGCTAAGATTTAAGAACCTTTGACTCTGGCTCCTTTATCCCAAAATCAGCTCGAGGCAGGCAGAGTTAAGGACTCGGAGGGAAAATTACCGCTTTCAATTTTGGAATTTTAACCTCCTTTACCCCGAAATCAGTCTAACTCCGACTCCGTGACCCTAATAAAAACGTTTTTCTAAAGCATACAAAAGTTAACCATCGCTCAATTATATTGTAACATTGTTAAATAATTTCAAAGTTTTTTTTTTTTTTTTTTTTTTGTTTAATTTTAATAGAGTTACGTTGTTATAGTTCAATGTGAAACATAATTCTACATAAAATGCAATAATGATATGAATATTGCCATTTTTGGTCTTATACTGACCTTGAACTACAGAAAATGCTTATAATTGGATTGAAAGTAGAGCATGGCTGGCATGGGCTTCTGTTTGGGTTTCGTCCAGGATTCCGAAAAAATTCCTAGATCAAATCGAAGTTTTTATCATGGTTGCGGAATCGGAGTTGGATTGATTTTAGGGGCAATAGAGTCGGATGTCAAATTTAAAAGTGTCGGAATCGGTTATTTTCCCTCAGAGTCCGCAGCTCAGGCAGTTCCACGGAGTCGGAGTTGAAGGCTCTAAAACTCCCGAAGGTGGAGTCGGGCATTTTCCTTCCGACTCCGCAGCCCGAATTTTAGGAACTTTTTTCGTGTGTCCACGTGTAAATATGCTCCATTTTGCGAAATGTATCAACTTGACTTCTTAGCTAGTTTTCTGTGGCAGGGATCATTTGCTGTTTGGAGGGAGAGAGCAATTTCTTACTAACACGATGTTATTAGCAAGACTATGGAGTCGGAGTCGAAGAGTCGAACTCGGACTGATTTTGGGGTAAAGAAGTCGGAGTCGTTCGAAAATATGCCGACTCCGGGTTTCTTTCTTCTTTAATTTTCACCGACTCTACATGTATTCTTTAAAAAACCGACTACAAATTAATATGATTACATGTATAAAGGCCTACTAATAAGAAAGTAACTTATTGTGTCCGCAAGCTGGCTTGATTGTTTCTCGAACTTTCTGTAACAGCTACCTACGCCTTATACTAGTTTGCTTATTTTTTAACTTTATTTATCTGATAGCAACTGTCAGCAAACAGTTATGTTGCCTAATATTTTCAAAGTAATCACTTTCAAATAAAAGTACTATTTTTTTTAACCTCGATCTCAGTTATAAAATAGTAAAATGAATGTATGTATTGCTTGAGCAAGTCACGAAACTTGTGAGGGTGTTTGGTAAATTCAAATAACCGCTGGCACGAAAGCGGAAATCCAAAAGATCCGATAAAATAAAAATGTGTGTCTTCTTTTTTTTTTTTTTTTTTTAATCTAAAGACTTTATTTAAGAAAGCTTGGTTATCACTAAAAAGTACAAAATAAAATCAGTACATGATTTATTGGATACCGCCACATTTTGTGTAAAATTTGCTCCAGACGTACATGTACTCTACCTCTCCCTTCAATACAGAGCACTATTTTCGTTGCAATTTTTAAGATGAAATTTGAGATTTATTATTGGGGAAACTTTTCAGAATTAAAGTTATTTCAACTTTTACAAACTCTAAAATTAAATTGAGGTGTTACCCACCAAATGAGCATCCCCCGAAGGGGAGGGGGAACCGCCCCCTCTCAAGAAAAGTTTTTTGACTTAGCAAAAAAGTTTTTTTTTCCTCTCAAGTTACAGCTTTCAAAAATTGAAAGCACAGGATTTGATCAACATCTATTTGTTAAACATTAAAGGGAAGCAAATTACTCCTTTTCACTTTTTCTAAAAACTAGTCGACCCGTGCGGAACTCCGCACTGTGTTTCAAATCGTTTCATAAGGCATTTCTCTCTTTAAAAATTTCAGAAGGAACATTATAAAGAAGAACCGAAAAATGTAAACGGAAAAACGTAAGCGCACAAGAGAAGGCATGAAATTTGAAGACATCAGTAACAAAACCTCGTTAAATACAACGTTGTGATAATTTGATCATCGCTCACCTTTTGATTGTACATATTTTCAATGCAAACATAAATATCATTAAAAGTGTGGCTGAGTGACTCGTGAAAAAAGCAGTAATTGTGCATATGAAAAAACAGGTTGTGGCAAATACAGTCGTGCCCATGTGAGCATCTGACGGGAAAGAAAGAAACATTATTGGCACGGATTCGAACTGGCGCCATTCTGATTAACAGCACGACACTCCAACAAACCTAGCAATTGCGCCTTCCTTTTCAAATACTGTTCGTTGGAGGAATGCGTAGTAAAAAACAGCAAACAAAGCTTTTTGCCAAAAAAAAAATAATAATAATAATAATAATAAGATCATGCGTCTATGTTTTGTCATTAGTCAACATGGTACGATTTAAAATTATTCGTAAAGCATGGAATTTGGTTAAAGAATGAGGAAGATTTCACGTAGCAATTGAAACAAATATTCTAGAGAAGTAATACATTAGATTGAAAATAAGTGTTTTTATTTTTGAATATTGAACAATTTTCCACAGCAGGCTGCTTTAACCGTTCCAGCTTAAATGGCCGCATATGTTTCGCTTTTAATCGAACACTTAAAATTCAAAACCAGTTGAACTGAGTCCGTTTTTTAAGTGTAATTTTTCGAACGTAGATAAAATGTATTTTTTTTTTTTTCAGCCGAAAGCAGAGGAGTAGAAAATGATTTCTTACTAATGAAATTGATAATAATTTCAATGTTTTATATCGTATTCGAATAAAAAATTAAGTGTTTACTGGGTGAAACTCGTAGTTTCAATTTAACGTAATAGTTTTTCATTTGTACAAAATGTCGAACACTGCTATTAGAAAAATCTACATTTCAACATACAATGAAAATGTTTTTCTGCACAAAAAGGATTCCCTTCTCCCTTGAGGTAAATCTAATACTTTTTATGTTTACAATATGCTTAGTGGTCTGGACGGAGTCAAAGCTTTAAAAAAAGGAAGAACACCCTTCGATTAACAGTCAACTTATCCGAATAATAACTGTAGCCGGCATAAAGGAGTCGAAACACCAAGTAGCATTCCCATTGCATTTATTTTATTATGTGTGTTATCTTTTGTATGTTAGGAGTACATGTAATGCGTAATATTAATCTAAATTTGCTGTTATGTTGGACAGCCCGAGCTTGCCAGAAGTTCAGTTAGTTTATAGCCGTACACTCTACCGAAAAAAACTTACCAATTTAACCGAACAACTAAGTCCAGTGCTTTTAAGCTTTATTTAAAAACATACACACACACACACACACACACAGGTTATTTTTTTTTTCTTGGCGAAAGCGACGCAAAAAATTGCAAAAATGTATTAGAACTTTGCTTTTAAAAAAAATCTGCACAAGAACTTCAGGCTGCATCAAGGTTTTACAACAGCAAGGGGCGTTTCCGAAAACTTGATTTTTCGACCTAAGTCTACTTTTCGTTATTTGCCGGCCTGATAAATTTTAAAATGAGCGGCGAATAATATATAAGATAAGATATTGAAGAGAAGTGTTTTTATTTTTGAATTTTTTTACAATTTGTTATCGCAGGTTGCTTAAACCGTTATGACTTAGATGGCAGCACGTGTTCATCATTTAACAGCACGGTTAAAATGCAAAATAATTTGAACTAAGTTTTTTTTAAGCATAGCTTTTCGAATGTAGTAAAAATGTGGTAGACTATTTGCTTTTTACAAAAAGAAGAAAAAAATGTATTTTACCCTTCAAATTGAGGTAGCAATTTTTTTACTTGCACAAAGAGTCAAAAATTCATTAGAAGAATCTATATTTCAATATACGATTTATTATTTTTTTCTGAACAAAAAACAATTTCCATTGTAGTCTGAAATCTTAAACTTAATCCTTATATATTCGCTTACATTATGCTTTAATTTTCTTACCGGAGCCAAAGCTTTTTATATATAAAAAAAAGCCTTACAATTTAGAAGCAATTTAGCTTAACGTTGCATCAAGTTTTCATAACAGCAAGGATCGTTTCCATCATTTATTCTACTTCCTCATATTTGTTATTCCTTGATATTAATTGTTCGTGTAATGCGCGAAATTTATCTAATTTTTTGATGCAGATTGTTCGGACGTAGGCCCGAACACGCATTCTCCTGGTTACCAGTCGAACGCTCTGCCAATCAAGCTATTCAGCTCCGTCGGTCTCGCTGCAAGTTAAAGTTATGAATTTAACCGAAAACTTTATTCTGGTTCTTTAAAACCGTTTTTTTTTTTTTTTTTTTTTTTTTTGACAGAAAAAACAATTTTTAGACCGTGGGTCTATTTTTCGTCAGTAGCCTGCACGATTTGAATTAAAATAAGGTGTAAATCAAAGAAATCGATCAAGAATTGAGGAAGATCTCGCGTAGAAACCAAAAACAGGCAACAAAAATAATGTATAAGGATGGGATTTTTAAGTAATCTCACTTTAGAAATCGAAACTATTAGATAATTTGATTTTCAAATTGAATTTCTAACGTTGTATGCTTCTTAGGTTTACAATGAAGTACAACGCGAAAATTTCATAAAAAGGAATTAATATTTCAATCTCTATTTAGGGTTTTTCCCCCTTCCCATAAGGGGAAGGCGATTTGAAAAAAAAAAAAAAATAAATAAATAAATAAATGAAAAGGTTGGAGTTGGACGTTTCAAAATCCAGGAGTCGGTAGTTTTTCCTCCAACTCCGCAGCCCTGGTTGTTAGAGGTGTATTGTCAATGAGCTCATGGCACATCGGTAACTCGTTTGACTCGGCGCCAGAAGCGTTCGAATGCTAATTCCAGTACAGTGAAACCTGTGTAAGTTGACCACTTGCGGTGCACTACTTTAGTGGTCAACTTATAGAGATTGATTTATATGAGAAGGGCTGATTCCGTGCCTGAAACAAGCGGTCCACTTAGACAGGTAGTCAGCTTATAATAGTGGTCAACTTCACAGGTTTTACTGTACTTCGGTGAATGCTTTGAGAACAAAAATATCATTAGGTGAATGCAACGAGCTAACCCTCGTTTAGTTTTTTGATAAGCGTTTTCCCAGTTTTTTTTTTTTTTTTTTTCTATCAATGCTCAAATCTAAGAAGAAATTAATAGATTTGATTTAAAAGTGCAGTTTCCGATATTTTCTGTGTTGAAAAAGCAAGGGGAAAAAAAACTATTTTGAACTCTATAACTCAAGTAATTTTTTATTTTCTTTTATTTATTATGTTTTTTGACGGTCCAAACGGCTCGCGAAATAAAATCTACCATGAAAATTTGATTCTGGTGCACGCAGATGTGTTGCGTAGTGTCTCAATGGATTCGTCGATTACGTCAGGTCAAAATTGTCAGTTATGAGCTCTCAGTGAGCCTGTAACGTACCTATAGCTATTGAATCTCCTGTCAAATGTCAATTTCATGCTTTATGATGTCATTCAATTTTTGCACGCTAAGGGGTGCAATGTAGCACATATTCATCCACAAGTGCAATGTAGCACATATTCATCCACAAAAGTATGGAAATAGTTTTGAAACTTCAAAGGTGGATGTAGAGATGCGTTCTTGAGGCATGCTGTCCAACCATGCCAGCCCGCAGCTCTTTCTGATTTCCATATTTTTGCTCACGTGAAAATCTGACTCGGAAGACAAAAAAATTTTGGTTCAGAATAACATTGAGGATTGGCTGTAAGACAGATATCTGCCTTCTATGGCGCAGGTTGAAAAAGTTGGTGTCACGCAATGAGAGAGAGAGAGACGTGTCAGTGAGAAGCAAAGGGATGTAAATGCTAAAATTGAAAATTTCGAGATAAGCTGTACAAATGGTAGGAGATTCTCTCCTCTGTTTCGGGGCAAGCGACAGACTAAGTATCCGTGATAATTGCTGATATACAGCAGGACTTAGGAAAAAAATTTAAATGAAAACCTACACAGTGTCTGAACTTCAAATGGGTCATTCCACGGAAAACTGTCATTTTGTCCCGCTAGTGACGCCTCATATATTTCATTAAAATAATACTTTAAAATATTGATGAATAATTTTTTTTAACAAATTACGAACTTATGTGTGATTTCTTAAGCAAAAAAATTTCGTCGTCACCCTTGAAAATTATTGCCTTTTAATGAAATATATGAACCGTCACGTGCGGGACAAAGGATTGATTTTTTTCGTGGAATGGCTCAAATGCGTTTTTCTCAAAACTTCTAAAAGTCCGCCTACATCCCTTTGCTTCTCGCTATCTATGTCCTAATTGGAACGCTGGCTGTGTATATAAATAGCTGGATGATAGATCTAAATATCCCAAATAGATGTTTTTCTTCTTTATGTGTACTGTAATTTTCCTTTCACTACCCAACGGATCTTGGAATAAAAAGCCCTCTTATTTAAACAAAAAAGAGAAATGGAAAATAGCATATAGAATGCGAGCAGTATAACGAGTCAAAGCGGACCATGGTGATTGTCTGGAACTTGAAGACGAATCAGAACAATGAATAAAATTATAGTGGGGAAAACGCGTCGTGAAGGAAAATATTTTGGTTCTCGTAGTTTTTGTAAGCATTGCCAATGCAGGGCATAAATACTTAAAGGCCTTCCAGGAAAAAAATAATGAGGTAAGCTACGTTTGGAATAACACGGCTGTTTGAGGATCTTAAGTCATTGAACAAAAATAAATAAAAATGATAACAGTTATAATCAGAGTCAGACAAAAGCTAAAATCTTCGGAGACAGAAGAATTTTTAAGGCGCCAGCTAAACTATTTCCACATGATATGGCTTACTAAAAAGCCGTCGAGGTATTTGTTTGTTGCCCGGGTTGTCTGGCGCCAGGCCGTTGTTGGATCTATAGTTGATTTAAAAAATAATAATAATAGAAGAGAGTAAAAAGCGGACGAAAAAATCCAGGTGGAAAATAATGATTGTGTGGAGTATGAAGTCGAACCGTATAATGAGAGGAATGGAAGTTTGAGAAAATATATGTAGAAGGGAAGAATAAAACTTTCCTTTTTCATGAAAGTGGGTTCGCCAAATAAGGCCATGCAATACGGCCAACCTCCATTTTACTCTGTAGTATTGCAAAAATTCGCTACATCTTGATTTTATCCTCATCAGAAAGTCTAATCGATGATAAAACTTTATCAGCAAGCAGTGCTATCAACAAGGAAAAGTGTTGCGAAAGTATTAATAGAGAGCCTTGTCAAAATTGCCTGATTTGTTTTCTTTTTTGCTGTAAATTTTGTTTTTGTGGTTCACTAGTTTATAAGTACAAAAAACAAGTTAATTGCTCCAGAAAGCCTTATTTATGTAGTTGAAGAATTGAAAAAGAAAAATGTCGCTTGTATAACGCCATTTTTCCAGGGATTTGATAAAGTAGGTTGTAGCCCAATGAGGTCATGATTGGCATTACTAGGACTCCAGTGTTCTTATAAAACACCGAAGGGTTGGGTGGAAGAAATGATCTAGTGTTGCATGTGCGGCACATATGGGCTCTTAACTGTGAGCAGAAGTGACTAAAAAGCAGAAAATAGTGACTTATCAGTACCCCAAATGCGCGACGATCAATTTTCTCCATTCCATTGAAGTAAATATCGAATTTTTGATAATGTTTTTGAGTTTCTCAAATGTGGTTCAACATGTTTTTATGTTGACAAAAACGAATTTTTCAATATTTTTTAGTTTGATATCTTTTCTGGCTCCTTTTTTTCCGAAAGTTGGCCTTATTTAGGACTCCGGTTCCTAATAATACTAATCCGCCATTTTTTTGTTAAACTTCTGAAAAACATAATTCAAACTTAAATATTCACATGGAATGATTTTTCTTACGTTTTCTGAGCCATTTGATGAAAGTACAAAAATTGTAGTCAACTGAATCATGAGGGAGCGAGATATTAAACCCCAAACCTAAAAGAGGCCTTATTTGGCGCATTTACCTCATCAAGGGAAATCAATGTAAGAACGTCTTTCTAGTGAGAAATATTTTTTGTATTGTAAAAGCAAATGTATATACTGCACATTAAACTGATACACCGAACCAGAACCGAAAAGTTAAGAATAGAAATAGTAAATGAGTATCCAAAGTAGACCAAGATTCAGCAAAAGGAAACATAAGTTTTTTTTCCGTAATTCCACTACTGCTGGGATTATTTGAGCATTTACCTCTATGATGAAAAAATGTAAGAAATGTACCTTCAATTGTGTTGTACTAAAATAACAACTGCCGTTATAAGAACGATGTACAATGAAACCTGTGTAAATTGACCACTTGCAGTTCACTTCCTTAGTGATCAACTTAAACAGGCGGTCAACTTTTAGAAGTTGATTTATTTTATAGGACTAGATATTTCTCTTCCTGAAAACAGTGGTCAGCTTACACAGGTGTTCAACTTAGAAGGATGGTCAACTTTACTGTACTACATAATCATTACCGTGGAGTGTTACCAAAACGGATACGAGTATGTATTGCATTTGCGATCAATGTAAGAAAAAGACGTAGCTAAAACTAACTCAAACACTGAGGACATCAAATGTGAGTATGGCTAACATTGAGCGTCAAAAGTGAACAGGCGTTTCCACTTCTGCTATAAATGTGCAAAGGAAAAATATTCGCTCGCAGTGTCATTTGACTTACAAAGTGCAATACTGAATCAGCAATATGTTTCTAAGTGAGAAAACTATTCATTTAAAGCTTGATGTTGCACGAAGCACCAACTAAGCAAGTATGTTGCGTCTTATGAATTGAACATTTATCTGGCTTCACAGGTAATGACATTTCTAATACATTTCTCCAAAAGTTGGTCGCACTGAAAATTGACATAACAGAGTTAATAACATGATCAGATTCGCGTGTGTTCCTAAAACTGGATCATATTCAATCATTTCATAATTAGTTCTCCCTTTTCTCTAATCTTCAAATAAAATCAATTATGATGAATTACTCTTTGCCAAAACATTCACATCAAAGAGAGTGGATTTATATGATTGCGTTCGTATACAGCAGTACTAAAAAAGAACAAGTACTAAAGTATTGGATTAGTTGGAATATTAAAACAAATCAATCCCAGAAATACTTGTTGAGTAACTCAAACTCAGTCTAATGACTTTGAAAATATTTCATTTGATTGAGATTTTGCCATTCGGTCTGGTACATTTACGTTTTTGAACTGCACCAACCGATCCGAAATTGAAAGGATGGCAAGGAAGTTTAGAAATAACACTGTTTATATATACAGTAGGACCCAGATTTAACGAATTTATCGGGACCGAAACCTTTATGCGTTAAATCGGGGTAATTCGTAATACCGGGGTGCGAAATAAATATAGAAAAAAATGCATTTCCCTTATCTAAAAGCCTTAATAAGCAACTGCACAAACATATCCATATTTAGAAAGTGAACACTTTTTATTCAGCATTCCGCGACACATTACACACAAGTAATTTGAAATTTTAAGGTGCTGAATAATTGATGTTTGACAATTTTCTTGAGACTAGATTCGAAACAGTTCTCTTTCGACTTAATGGATAAACGAAACTATCTACTATGTCATTTACAGCTTGAAATGTCTGCTGAGAGATGTTTTTAAAGTTTCCAAGCCATATAAAGCCTTAGAAAAAGTAAATTTTAATGGGAGTTAAGTATCACTGTCTGCATCAGAATCACTATTCATTGTTGCACCCTTGCCTGTCAAAAAAGTCTGATGCCAAGGAAAGTCTTTTTTTTTACTTCGAACAAAGTCGATATAGCATTTGGAAAACAATCCAATATTTTATAACTCAAACTAACAAAAAATTTTTTGGGGGGTTGTTGGTTAAATAATTTGTTTATTCGGGGTTTATTATTCGGTAAATAGGGGGTTTTGCCTTCCTTTTAGTTGGGGGAAAAAGAAAAATTTGCCAAATCGTGAAATTTGTTAAATAGAGGTTCGTTAAATCGGGGTACGTCTGTATATGCAGTCGAATCTCGATAAGCGCATTTTCTCTGAATGAAAAAAAGGTGCAAGAGCTGTGCTCTCGTGAGCTTCCATGAAATCTAAGCCCAGGTTTTATCCGGTGAAAAGTACAATTTTTAATAATTGGAGCCCAAGCCAAGCGAAAACTGATATTACGAAATAGGTGTTGCTAGTTGGTATGCTAAGAATGTGAACTCGCTTATAGTAATGAATTGAGTAAATATTTATTAGTAAAGAAATATTTTTTTTTCCTATTTTCGTACAGTTTTATAGCAAATTACAGCCCGAAATATTTTGTCAAAAAAATGTTATTCCTTTAACAAATTTCCTCACTTTATATATATATATATATATATATATATATATATATATATATATATATATATATATATATATATATATATATATATATATATATATACACACACACAGTCGGACCTCGATATAAGGTCAGACCTCGAGAATTCACGAAACTGACCTTATAAGCGGGATAACATTAAAACCAATTCATATATATTTTATAACATGTGGTGTAAAGAATAAACATGTATATAAGGGATAAACTATGTTTGCAAAATGATTTTACAGCGAGGTAGCACTAAAATTAATCTTTTTCATTACTTTATATCGTCTAAAGATTTTACATTGAATAAGAATGAAATATTGCTTTAGAAACTTTACCTTAATCGTATGCTTTTCTCAATGTATCTTAATCGTGTGCATTTCTTTTCTGATAGTCTTGGAATGTCTGTAAAATACTAAATTGCTTTTGTGACTCATATTTGGTAAATTGATTGTGAAATTCTTCGATTAATTATGCTCCTCTTTCAGTTGTATCATTCACAACTTTCAGCATTTTAAAGATATCTCTTCCCTTTAAATAGATTCTTTCATTTTGCCACGAATCAGGATCAAATGGGAAAACATCTTTTGGTGTTTGTAACTTATCAAAGTTTTATTGACTTGTAATTGATTCTATAAAGAAGAAGATCTTTACTAAGAAAGTATTCCAAATCATCTACTGTTATTTGAAATTTTTTATACAATCATCAGACACGTCTTCCTATTCAGCAAGCATTTTTTTGAAGTAGTCTTTTCCTATCTTCAAAGTTAATTCCTTCATTCAATACGGACAAAGCTACTAGTTCATCCCCTAAGTACCATAAATAATTTATGAATTTTTCAATCACTGCTTCTGCTGCATGTTTGTCATCATTTTGTACGCTGCAGGTTTTTTAGACACTAGACTTTATACTAATTTAAAAGGCCTAGAAAGGGTTGCTGCTAAAAACTATATCTTCATACAACATTTAACTGTAAAACAGCATTTACGGGCAATCTCTTCATGTAAGTTCAATTTAAATTGTTTCCTAAATATATAAATATTCAAACAATAAAATCCTTTTGCCACCCATCTGGCTCACAGATAAGCTCCAGGTTGCCGAAAACATATCCCTGTAGGAGCGAGGACTTCACCAAGAAATATTATTACACGTTATGAGAATTCTCTGTAATATTTCTTAATTCCGCTTTCTATGAACAATAATATGTCAACAAATTCTTCTTTTAGAATTTAAGTGGTATGTGTAATTTTTGAATTTTGAAGCGCTTAAAGAATGGAATATCGAGTCTAGAACTAAGAAAGGCAAGAACTTTTTTAAAGACACTCTGCAGTACGATTTCAAGTGCATGATGATAGCAATACAAATGCAATATATCACCGTTCAGCTTTTGCTCTAAAAAATTACATGCACAATTTATACGACCGGTATTATAAGCCGCTGTATGAAACACTACAGCTTGAACAGTTAGCAATAAAAAGCAATCATCTAAGATATCACACATATACAACTGAAGAAATATCTCAGAAATTCTGAGTAACTGTTCAACATTGGGACCTGAAGCTATCATGCTAAGCATATCGGCGATTTTTTTGTTTTATTTTTCAGTTACATCTGGATGTAGCTTTGTATCCCAGGGAATAACTAAAAAATCTAAATTTAAATTCATGAAATCTGATTTTACCTCTCGAAGATTTTCTCTTGCTCTCTTAAAGGATGTACGATTGATCATAAGGTTATTTGGATTTAAAACTACTGCATCTACATAGGCTGTTAATAAATGAGCAGCATCTTTGTCCCTAATATGGCATTTGTCTAATATTGATGAAATGCGAGCAGATATTAATAGTTGTCAAGCTGTTTTGCGTTGTGTTAGACCAAATATAGAAAAAAGGTTCAATAGGTTAGGATAGATACCCATTTCGGTTTCTAAATCTTGTGAATTGCAAGAGGAATTTGATGACAATAAAGGACTATGTACTGAAATAGAAGACAGTTTAAAGTATAGTTTTTTACATTATTCCGATCTGGAATTTTTTTTTAAATTTATATTTTAGATATGGAAAATAAAGTTTATTTTTATGGTAGGGTAATCGAGGATTTTTCAAAATTTGAATTATAAGAATGCATAAATATTTAAGTATATAACTAAAGAACAGCGAATTAAAATATAATTGTCATTACTTATATTTATAGCATGGAAACCTAGTGACCCTATTTGCCACACCTTTTACATACACAGAAAATTTTCTAAATCAACACCCCCAAAGCCTGGAGGAGGCAATTTGTTTTTGTCAAAAATCATTCATTAATGGCCAAGGCCATTCATTAATGGCCTTTAGAATCCCTTGTGTGCATCTTGGTGGAAAGAAATGTTCTCCTGCCTCTTGGTTTGAAATGAGCGCGAATAGCGGTATGCCTGTTCCAAAGCCATTGGTGTACATGTACCCTATGTAGTATGTAAAATTTTACAGAATGAAAGTGAGAGAATGGTTGGTCTGGAAGTAGCAACATCTATTGAGGTTCAAAATTACTTTAAATATGAAACCTAGGAATATTTTTACATAAAAATGAGAAAATCCGCAATTTTTTCTTCGAAACTCAAAAAAGAGGGCCCTAGGGGCACGTGTTAATATTCATGGATTGACTTAAAATTTTGCATGGATCATTTATTTGTATAATGGATCAAATTGAGGGGGCGTCGTGTAAAATATCTACAACTTCAAATATAAGGACCACCTTAATATATATATATAATATTTTTTTTTCTTTCAGAAAATAAATTTAAACTCCAAGATGGGGGAAAAACATGGCACCCCTTGTTTTAACTAAGGTTTACAGAAAAATATTGTTGAAAATTTGTTAGTAGTTAATTGATGAAAGATATTTTAAACAACTTGTTTACATTGCTTGCAGTTTCATCACAGATTTTAAGTACATTTTAATGTTACGAATGTGCTTGAAAATAAGTGAATAGAATCAAATTCAAATAAACGCATTCACTTCTGCTGAGTGCGCACATCTCCGATGCTTCCTAGACCAAAAGATATCTGCATTATTTACTTGTTCTATTGTTACGCCTACGCAAAGGAAGATCATTCCCTCAGTTCACTTTCTACAAGACTTCTTAGCCATTATCCTTACATTTCCCATTGATTTCTCATGCACATTTTGTTTTTCTAGAAGGGATACTTAACTATTTTTGAGCTCCAAGGTTCATCATTCAGCGACTTCGTGGAATAGAGATAACCATAGTAACGACTTTTCCTTTGTGTGTCAATTTAATATCGCTCTATTTTTACGCCCCGATTTATCTTCACTGGGTCATTGTGTGTCTGTAAGGTTTGACCTAAAACCGTTCTTGTTTGGCAAAACACGGATCAAACTGAAAGTATTCTATTTTTCAGCACAAAAATTGTGTAGCTGGACTTTTTGTTTCAATACCAAAATGCTTGAAGTATTAGATGGAAATCAAATTGAATATAGTACTTGTACATGCATATAAGGATGAACAATGATTGGCTAAAAAGGAAGAATTCATACGTATAACCTACTAAAAGAAATATAAAGCAACCCACACTCTTTTTTGTGCTTTCAAATAAAGACTGCATGAGGCTTTTTTTTTTTTTTTAATTTAGACAGTAATCAGGGCATAATTTCTAGAAAAAATGCAGACAGTTAAACCAGTCAATATAACGCTCGCCCACCCCCGTTTTTTTTAGAAAAGGCCGAAGAAGTGGTTGCTATAGGAAAGGCACATGTTTTAAGGTTATATTTGGGCTATAGTTCGAAAAAAAGTTGAAGTCTCAAAAATAATGTATCGAAAAACTTGTCGCAAACTTTTAAGAATTATACAATTTGAGGACCATTTTAAGAATTTGGATCATGTTCAATAATATCTTATTCGAGAAGTAAAAAAATGATGTATTTATTAAACCTTAAAACAATAGTTTACTGAAATTAATTTATTCAAATCTCTTTAGTTGTACTTTTTAAACTAATTTTCAAGTTATATTTGGAAGTCCTGGAAAGACTTATTTTTCGTTTGAAGATATTTAACCCTTTCGGGTAAAAACTATCATATCCATTGAATTTATCAATGGTTTTATTTATTGCAATCACTCTACACTATCAACAAAAATGTACTCTAATATTTTAAACATTGAGTATTATTTAACCTATATTTAACTAATTAGAATAGGAGTCAGTTCATACACTATTAAATCCTGTACGAGTAATTTCAATAACTTTCGGGGCGTAAACAAAACTGTTTAATCAAAAGTAGGAAAATGTGGGGCAAAGTGAAAGGGGAAAAAGTTGCTCTACTCTTAGCGCCACCTATCTAGTAATATTTTAACTATCTAGTAACACACATTCTAGTCCAGTCAAGAAAAAAATATCTCTGAAAATCAAATAATGTGATAATACAAGCAATTTTTAAAAATTGATACTCATGTAATACTTTGTTGTAAGTCAAAAATTATTTTTGTTATTATTAAATTAAAATGTTCTATTTATTAATATTTTAATTATTTATTAAGACCTACTAATATTCAGTTTAGTATTTAATTCTTTTTGTAATAAGCTTATTTGTATTTTAAATGCTTTGCACAGTTAAGTCCATGCGGTGCAAAGCGGATGGGGAAACTGGAAATAGTTCGTTTTTCAGTAAGTTACCGCCCTATAGCCAGGGCTAAGGCAGAAATACATAAAATACACCTCCAGCTCAGTCAATTCCAGCCGAGGACTGCAGTTGGTCACTCGTCTGGTCAGTGCTAATTATGTATTAGCTACCAGTTTGTTTGGCACTCTAGGATTCCTTAAGAGGTTTTCCACCTCCAGCTCAGTCTTTTTCCTATGCCGAGCTGATTAAGTGCTAATAAGCACGAAACTGCAGTCCTCGGTTGGAATTGACTAAGCTGGCGGTGCATTTCACGTATAGTTCGTTTTATTTACTTATTCAACCTTTTATCAAATCGTTTATGTATTCAGTTATTAATTATTTTATTGACTTATAGTCTTATTCACTCCCTATTTTATTAGCAGATTTATTTTTTTCTCATTTATTAACTTATTTATTTATTTGTTTATTGTTTCATTTTCTTTTCATTTATTCATTCTTTCTTTTACTAATCATTTATTTCGTAAAAAATATCTTAATAATTAAATAGAAAACATTTCACTAGAAAAATATTTTATTTTCCCCTTTGCCCCATGACAAAAATAAGTGAAACATTTCCACCTTTTTTGAAGGTACGAATTTACTCCCCCCAAAAAAAAAAAATGTTTTAATGCAAATTTTATCATACAATATATTGTTCGTTCCTTATTTACTGTAATTTTCAGATCAAAATTCCAACTCGTTCATTTTGATCAAAGTAAGTTATCTTAAATATTTCACTTTGCCCCACATTCTCCTACTTTTGCTTTTCTCAGGATTTCGTACTTCATGCTGTTTGACATCAAACTACGAAGTGTTCATTGCAATTTGTATTTTTAAAGTATCATCAAGACGCCGATCTGATTGGTTTGAACATAGCTTCGTTTTATTTTCTTTGAAAAAAAAAATGCATTTCAAGTATTTACAAGTATAAAGTAGCTCTTATAGAAAAAGTGAAAAAATACGGATTAAAAAATTCATTCAGTGCATAGATATAAAACCTTTTCTCTCATAGCTTGGCCCGTTTCAATCCTTACGATATTTTCTTCTCCTATAATTTCAGTTTTTCAGCGATTCAACCGTATTATAGTATCGATATTTTGCACCTAACAATTATATCGACATACTTGATAAGCAATGTTATTACCATTTTGTATTTTAAACACCTCTTTTCGCATACTTCAAACGGTGATTTTGAACATTTTATCGTATAAATATGTTGCCGAAGACAACAGTTTTGCCTAAAATATCATTTTCCTGATTTTTTTCATAGTGGAGCTGGAATTTATTTTTCGGCAGTGTGAGTAAAAATTTACGTAATTACTTTCCGTTTGTTTCAATAAAAGTCGTTATTTAACTGACACAGTGTGCATTATTAACTGTTACAGCCTGTTCTTTCTCATTTGACTCTTTAAAATAATGTGGAGAGTTGTGCAAAAAAAAAAAAAAAAATTACAAAATTCGTAGTAATTGTTCTAGTGCAGGATATTTTTATTACTCAAGGCAATTTACTAAGGTACGGATGAAATCATCAATTTATTCAGGGGTGTCCACGAGATGAGTCCATTACACTGACTGCGGTATTGATATTTTTAAGGGGTTTAAGGAGACTTTTTCTCTTGTTTATGGACTATCATTCGGGGGGGGGGGGGGATCCTGTAGCAATAGTGGAAATGAGCATCCCTGCTTTATTAGTGAACTTTACACAAAATGAAAAATGAAAACTACCTGACATATTTATTGACATATTAGTGTAACTATTTCCGTTTGAGAGTGCATGATACCTATAAGAAACTCTCCGAAAAAAAATTACGAACTGAGAAGTACCGGTTGGACTTAATTCAAAACAGCGTTTTTTTTTTTTTAAATTATCTTTTTATTCTCAAACATCATAATGGCATTAAAAAATTATAAAATGTTTAACTGTTACTTTTCTTTTCTCCCTTTCTCTTTTTTTCCTTCTTTCTTTATTATTATTTTTTTCTTTTTTCGTTTTCGTGAGAGATTTATATTAACCGCGTATACACACACATGAAACGAAACAGGATTAAGCGACACGGTTAAGCGAAAAAAATCTTTGATTGCGCTAGTGATAGTTTGCTAAATCGAGCAGAGAAATGTAACTGAGAAGTCGATTCGTCTCATAAATTAAATGCTTCTAGACATTTTTGTGCTTCATTTTTAAAGATGAAACCGAGCCTTTTATGTGCAGCGTCAATAATATAACTACTTCCCGGATTTGTAGGTCGTGGTCATTCAGGATGATCTGGCTTTTTGGCTGGACCACGGCCTACAAGAGCGGGAAGTAATTATGTTTTGCAAGATTTTGTTTTCCCATACAAATTTTTGTTTCTTAAGTTGTTAAAACAACTTAAGAAATATTTTTAAGAAATATTTAAGTAATATTTTATAAACAATTTTATTCCAACTTAAGCTAAGAACAAAATTGACAAAATCAAAAGAACAAATGATTAAAAAAACTATTTTTGTCGAAAATAACTTTTACGACATCGTTTTTGATCATAGTTCAAAGAATGCCAGCGACTTAAACCCAGAAATTATAACAGCTTTGGAGAATATTGATGCTTTATCAACCATTTTTTTGTGTGATATGAACATAAAAAAGGGCTTTTTTCTTCCCACAATCGACCTAGTTTACTTAACATAAAATTTCGATGGTGAAATTGTTTTGAAGCAGCTTTCGTCTCACACAAAGAAACGTGCAGCTACTTCTTCATTCCCTCTTCAACGATTTGATGGTATTATGTAACTTTCACAAATCGCTACCCACACAAGATGAACAAGCACTCGGTGGGTGGGACCAAATTCTTTTTTATTTGCAATAAAGCCGATCAATTTACTCTAGGTGTGTGCTTTAATCCCAAAGGCTGTTCTGCAGCTGATGGCTGGGGGGAGGGGGTATGATATAAGTTCTAGCATTTTTCTGAGTAAAAATTAATTTATATCACCCATAATTTTTGAGGGGAGTGAAATGTCCAAAATCTCAACATAAATTAAAATTAAAAACAATTCATTTTCAAAGGCTATTTTTCAACAAAACCAACCTTTTTTTAAAAAATTATTTTAAACTGCATCAGAAGATCATGTTAAAGGATCATTCTCACAAAACAGGAAATATTTCAGTTATAGATTTTTTAAAAGGTGTGATAAATGGCTCAATAATTGCTTAGAGTCGAATACACTATACTGCCGCTGACAGGTAAAAGGCAGCAACTGCATTTTTTTTTCTGCATTTTCGTCCTTTGTTGTACGTTGATTTCCGCTGATAATAAAGCGCGAAAAAAAAAGTCCAATTCCAACATTTCTTTATTTTTAGTATTGAATCCCAAACGCATTTCTTTCAATATCTCGAAAACTTATTTCTGCAGATATACTGCGTTTACCTGTCCCTGGTAGTATAACCGCACAAATTCACACACGATGTGACAAATAAATGTTTGTTGCATAAATCAATGTGTCATTTTATTTTCGTATATTTTCTTCTGAAGTTGCTTTGTTGTGATAAAGTCACAAGTAAACTTAATTTTTTTTCTTAGCTCAGTGACTAAAATTTAATTTTTATGTTCTAATTTTACATAACAGTGGATATCCAGTGAGACATGGAAAAATAGTTACGTTATTCCTATAATATAGTAACATTTATGACCGTATGCAAGATCATAGCAGGTCAATTTAGAAATGTAAGTGCACACAATGAGTTTATGAGGCTTTTCATGTAAATTATTCGTTCATGTCCTCTTCTTTTGACTTTTTCAGATGCTATGAAGGTTTTCATTAAACTAAAGTGAAGCTCTTTATTGATCTTAGCTTTAATGTTTAAGAATCTCCTTTGAAACCTTACAAGTAAAAGTGATGCGTTACGGAACGTAAAAAAAGTTTCTTAGAATACCAATTAAGAATAAGAAAACTAGTTATCGTTCTGCTAATAAGTTTATCTCATTAAAGGATTTTTTTACTCAAGGTATTAACATTAAACTATTGATACTTTCTACTTATTTTTTTTTTTGCTACAGCTAATAGGGTATTTTTGCTATGATTTAAAAACATAGAATAAAATTTTTTGAGCTAAAAATATCAGCATAAAAACAGCATGAAGTATTAATTGAAAATTTTAACATTAATTGAGATGCAAACACTGATTGACACATAGTCGCTTGGGCGAACTTGTCCGGGGTAGGTTATCCCACGCGATTTTTTTAATATTTGGTACTAAATTTAATAATAATGCAAAAGTAGAAGAAATGGAGAAACTTTGATTGAATCCTATATTCTGTTCGTAAGAATAAGAAAAGTAACATATCCTAAACAAAAATATCCTTCATACACCATTAATTGACGATGTCATGCTATAAAATTCCAGAATCATGTTAATAAAGTAACCAGAACGACTAAATATTCAATAATCAAACAATGACTGCCGAAGGAGGCTAGTTAAGAGTCATTTTTTTTTAAAGCTGGACAAAGTGAATGAGGGCCTGATAGTTGACACCTTCAATTTTCCTGAAACTTTTAGGATACTTAACTAGTATTATAATAAGAAAAAGGGAAGTTTCTTTCCTCTCTAATTTCACTCGTTGGCTCTCGAGTGGAGGTCTAAGTTTAGGGTTGTGAGAAAAAAAGAGCTAAATATATGATTGATTTGCTTCAATAGCTTTGAGTAAACGGAGCCAATTCTTTTAAATAAGGATAATAATTGATACTAGAAACATTCTAGTATAATTATTTTGGTGACTCACTTTAATGGCTTTGAGGGCAAAGATCAATTAAAAATGCACTTTTTAAAACTTTTTTTTTTGCTTTGTTTGGGCCCGGATATCTGCTAAAGCCGTGAAAAAGGCTTGGAAATAAGTATATGATTAACTACTCACCACAGTATAGTACTAAGAAAAATATAAAATAGCTTTCGTTTCTCTTGATTTTAGTAGTTAAACGGCCTCAAAGTCGATGATTTTTTTTAATGGCCAAGTTTAGAGGTCAATAACTTTGATCGCGACGGGTCAACAACTTTGGGACACAGCTGTAGTTATAGTCCAAATAAAGTTGTTCAAGGTCCAGGTTAGAAACCCAGGGCAACTAATCAACTTTTTTTAACTACGCGGTCTCAAAGTTGATAATTTGAAACAACAAGAATCAAAGTTTTAAGTCAATTACTCTATAACGCCTGAGTCAATAACTTTGAGCAAGAGCTGTAATTATGCTCTACGTGGTGTTGTTTTAGATTCATGTGAGAAAACTTTGAGATCTAATCATATTACTTAATTGAATGGTCTCAAAAATGATTTCAGTATAAAAGAGCATTTTTTCACGAGTTTATATGCGTGCTACTCAAAATTTTATGAGCTATAACTCACATAAATATTAGAACGAATCAAACAGCGAAATGTACTTTAAGCTCCCACAATTTCACACTTCCAGTGCAATAAAATTTTCGGTAACCTTGACCACAACATGGCAGTTCTTCTCACAAGGCTGATCCGATATTTTGGAGATCCTATATCCTCAGGATTTGGATCTCGGAAGCTGAAAATTTGCATAGGTTAGTTTCAAAGACATCTCTACACTTCTATAAAATTTCATTCCATTCGGGGATGATCGAGCAGGGACAATTTTAAAAAATTAGGTCAGTTGACGTGGAATCACTCGGATACAACATTGTGACAATTCACATACATCTTTGGTTATTTTTGACTTTATAATGATCATAATTAATGCTATATTTTAGGAAGAGGATTGCAATTGGGTAAGAGATTGAGTTCATAATTACAGTGGAATTTGCATATACACTACTTAGTAATAAACTTTTTTAAATAAACAAATTTATTAAATTTGGCTCAAAAGTAAAAACATAAAAACCAAGTCAAAAAAAAAAAAAAAAAAAAAAACCAAGGGGGAAAAAAACACAGGTTTGTTAGACAATAAAAAAAAAGATGCGGGTGAAGTGTGTATAATTTATATCAGAGTGATTCCACGTCAACTGACCTGATTTTTCAAACTGTCCCCCGCTCGATCATCCCCGAATTTTACAGAGGCTTAGAGATGTCTTTGAAACTAGCCTGATGCTAATTTTCAGTTTCCGAGATCCGAATCCTGAGGATGTAGGATCTCCAAAATATAGTGCTCCAAAATGGCGGATCAGCTTTGTGAGAAGAATTGCCATGTTGTGGTCAAGGTTACCGAAAACTTTACTACACTGGAAGCATGAAATTTTGGGAGCTTAAAGTACATTTGGCGGTTGATGCGTTTTAGTATTTTATGTTGGTATGAGCTCATAAGATTTTGAGTAGCACGCGTATAAACTCGCGAAAAAACGCTCTTTTATACTGAAATCAACATTTTTGCGACCGTTTAATTAAGTAAGATGATTAGAAGTCATGGTTTTCTCACATGAGTCTAAGACTACACCACGTAAGCATAATTACAGCTCTTGCTCAAAGTTATTGACTCAGGCGTTATAGAGTAATTGACCTAAAACTTTGTTTCTTGTTGTTTCAAATTATCAACTTTGAGAACGCGTAATTCAAAAAGTTGATTAGTTGCCATGAATTTCTAACCTGGACCTTAAACTACACCACGCGGACTATAACTTAAGCTGTGTCTCAAAGTTGTTGACCCGTCACAATAAAAGTTATTAACCTCTAAACTTGGCCATTTAAAAAAAAAAAACATAGACTTGGAGACCGTTTAACTACTAAAGCCAAGAGAAATGAAAGCTATTTTATATTTTTCTTAGTACTATACTGTGGTGAGTAGTTAATCATATACTTATTTCCGAGGGTTACGCATGGCTTTAGCAGATATCCGGGCCCAAACAAGGCAAAAAAAAATTTTTTAAATTACATTTTCAATTGACCTTTGCCCTCAAAGCCATCAGTGAGTCACCAAAATATTTATACTAGAATGTACCTAGTATCAAGTAGTATCCTTATTTAAAAGAGTATGCTTGGGTTCACGCATTGCTTTTGAAGCAAAGCAATCATATATTTAGCTCTTTTTTTTTTGCATGACCTTAAACTTTGACCCCTACTCAAGGACAAACAAATTAGTTTTTTTTTTTTTTTTTGAAAAGAAACTTCATTTTTTCCTATCATACTACCACTAACACATCCTGAAATTTTTACGAAAATTGAAGACATCAACTATCAAAAGTGTCCAGCTTAAAAAAACACATGACTCTTAAAAGCTAGGTAAAGGAATAGACATAGTTGGACCATTCCACGGAAAACCGTCATTTTCTCCCGCATGTTACGCTGCATACATTTCTTTAAAAATAATACTTTAAAAGATGAATGAACAATTTTTTTCTGTTCAGCAATTTACAAACTTATGCGTGATTTCTTAAGCAGAAAAATTTGTCATTGCCCTTGAAAAATATGACTTTTAATGAAATATATGAACCTTGACGTTCGCGACAAAGGGATGACTTTTTCGTGGAATGG
The DNA here is from genome assembly GCF_026930045.1 of Uloborus diversus. Classification (NCBI taxonomy): domain Eukaryota; kingdom Metazoa; phylum Arthropoda; class Arachnida; order Araneae; family Uloboridae; genus Uloborus; species Uloborus diversus. The sequence goes on along the minus strand of NC_072733.1, from coordinate 142,079,280 downwards.
CCCAGTACGATATTTATTAAATATAAACAAAGTACAAAAATATGAAACTTCTAGAATAATTCTAATTTTAAAAAAAGATGTTTAATATTTTATTAGAAGCTCTATGCTTTACGTTACGTGCATTGTTTTTTTTTTATGTAAGACTAGTATATTGTTGATTTCGATGTAATACGTGCTGCTGCATCTTTCTCTACCCCGCTGTTTCTTTTCTTAAAAAGAATCACAAATCAGTATAATATCTTTTCACGTCTTAATAAGAATACAATACCAGTATTTTATTTACTAATTTATTATTTTCCTTGATATTTTAAATGTTTTGACC
>NC_072733.1:141651127-141778858 GCF_026930045.1 Uloborus diversus | reverse complement strand
GCGTTTTTCTTGCGACTTTGCATGCGTGCGACATAAAAGGTCATGAACTCAAATTCATTCGAGTTCTAGAACATTTTAACAACCGAAAGTACTTTAAGCCCCAAAAATTTCAAGTTTCCAGTGTGATAAAATTGTCCGCAACCTGCTCTTAAACATCGCAATTCGTTACGACATTCCAAATTTTAAGGTGATTTTTTTTCTCCTTAAACGAAAGAACACCATCGAAGAAAAAATATATTTTGAAAGGAAGAAATCTGTTCTTTCTAATGGTTTTAACGAAAAGATGCGAGGTGACCAAACTTGAGCTATAGTGCTTTGAAAAGGCTATTTTTCACTTGAACGATATTGATAGCCACTTTGGATGTCAATATCTTTTAGTAAATAGATATGTAAGCTCTGCAACTGTAACCCATTTAAAAACAAGTATTTTTACAATACAATCACGAAGCATGAGCTTTTTGAATAGTTTTTGTTCAAATTTTATGACAACTTAAAATCCAGGAAAAATTTTCCCTATCGCGCTTTTTTCACAAGTTCACGCGCATTCTACACAAAATCTAACGGGCTCAAATTCACAAAAAGACTTGAATATATTAACGGTCAAACGTACTTTAAGCGCCTAAAATTTCAGTCTTCCAGTGTAATAAAATTTTCTGTAAACTTAGTCTAAAGTTTGTAATTTGGCACAAAAAGCTGATCCGCCATTTTGGATCACATTTTTCGGAGATCTTAGATCCTCAGGATTTGGTATCGATATGAAAAATTTGGTCAGTTGATGTGGAATGACTCAAGTAAAATTTTTTAAAAAGTCGACAACAATGTTTTTTATAATTGTTATATAAAAAAAACCCCCAAACAATTAAGAATCAATATTTTTATTATTTCAATCGCTATTTACAAAGAAAACGAATGCCTTAAAACGGCATGTATGGATATTGTGTGTATACATACACACACAAAAAAAGAAAATATGTACACCCTCTTCAAAATTTATAAAATAAGGTGACAAACACCTAAAAACAGACATCTTTTTTTAAACTTTGTGTTCGCATGTATATACAGACAATAGTTGCAGGCCAGCAAATTTATCACAAATATTTCTAAATAAAATACAAACATGCTTTTACATACAAAAAAATCAAATGTGCTCGAAGTATTAATATGACGAAGAAAATTCGCAATACAAAACTGAGAGAAATCAATAAGATTCAAAATTTTTTGAGACAATTTATCACAAAGTAAAAATAAATTCAACTCAGCTGTACCGAAACAACAGACTAAGTGATTTCACTGTGAAGTTCGTAAATTATATTAAGGAAATCACAACGTCTGATTCGTCAGATACAGGCAATAATATTATCCAGTAGACATAGTATTTAAAAAAATGAAAAATCTGAATCAGGACATTTACATGACTCAAGCTTATCTGAAACTTATGTAGCATATATTTTGAAAATTAAGGAAGCGTAAACATGATCAACTAATTTGGCATAAGAGGGGGGGGGGAGAAGAAAATATCTGTACTTTTCAACACATGCAAGGTTGAAAAAAAAAAAAAAGCAAGCAAAATATATCGAAAAATCAAAAATTATTTTTAAACACGTTAAAATAAAAGTTTATCTTGGAAAAAAAAAAAAAAAAAATCACTGCTAAAATTTTGCATTTGTACACTATATCACCAAAAGTATTAGGACACTTTCATAAAATTCACATTTTTAAGAATTTCTCAAGAAATAAGAAATTGTAAGGGGTCGTTTGCAAATGCCAGCAATCGTTCGGTGTCATTCATGATATAACATATTATTTGCGAACGTTCCCTCACGATTCGTCAACTATTTACAGATTATTAAAACTTGACTTATTAGATTGCCGATATCTTTCCAAGTTTTTAAAATTTCGAATTAGAATTTCATTATGAGTTGGAGGGTTACTCGGGATTTGAATTATGAAAGTTATAAATTGCCATCTTTCCAACAAATGCAGCGAAAAATTGCTTTATAACGTTTATATTTCATCAAATTTTCAATATTTTAATTTCAAATTGTAGTATTATGTTTCTCCTGTATGCTGTCAAATATTCTGAAAGTTTAGTAGCGGTTGACGGAAAACTCGGCTTGTAATGAGCCAAAAATCTGCGAGCCAAAATTGATATTTTAAATAGAAATGCTTATATCTTCGCGAATATAAGTGACAAGTTCACGAAAATGTAAAAATTGAATCTAGATAGTAAGTAAATTTATTTCTGAAATTTTTAGCTTATTCCCAGCTATTTACAATGAACGATGATCGAATACATTTTTTGTTTTCTAAATTTGTTGCTGGTCTCCTAAATGCATAGGTGTTTAAATATTTATTGGAAAATAACAGCTAGAGTACAGCTTTCATGTAACAAAAGTGACAGAACCATCGGTCTTTAATGTCTTGAGGAAGCTGTAAAAAAGAATTTTTGAAAATGTCCCAATACTTTTGGTGATATAGTGTATATACATTTAATAATACTTTTCTTGTAGTAGTAGTACTTCCTTTTAAGACAATCCAGCTCCAAGAAATTTGTTAAATACTGTGAACTGCAAAATATATTTGCTATTTATTAAAACGATGTAAGTTTTGAAAAATGAAAAGAAAGATAAAAAAGAGTAAATTGTATTTTAATAAATATAAAACACGATACTAGAATCTTAGTCTTTGTCGTTGCTGTACAAATATCTTTTTACACATGATTATTAAGGTCAACACGATGTAACATACAACTCAAAAGAAAAAAAAAAAACAGACTCAGTGTACAGTACACTAAATAAAAAGCTAACTATGCTGTTTTGCATATCACAAAAGTTTACATTTTGATGTTTTACCCAAAAGACTTTAAACTTATAATTAAAATGATAGAAGTAAAAGTAAAAATGTTTTGAACAGATAAAAATTATGAATTTTTTAAATGCAAGAAATAACAGATTCAAAACAAATTTAAAAGTGGAGTATTTCCATCAAGACGATGCTGCTTGGAAAGCAGCACTATCAAATAAAAAAATGGGAAAACCATCTATCACAATTACTTTTTACTATAAATAGAAAAAAATGGAACTATCAAAAATGTGCTTTGATGAAAAACAAGACAACAGATATCCTTAACATAAGTGGAATCTGATTAGATTGAACCATTGCATTAACCAGCCTTCAGTTCATGTTAATACTTTTGATGAAAAAGTTTTTTATTTGAATCCCAGCACTGCCAGCCACTATTTTGATAAAGAAGTGAAACAAATCATTCAATCAGTGTCGATTTTTTTAGTTTTCTTTCACTTAACAGGTAAATACAGGGAGCCATCATTGATAAGCGTTCTCTTAAGAGGCATAGTGTGAGGGGATGATAGTACCTTGGCCCATTTCAAAAGAAATTTTCCAATTACTTTCTTGAGACACTATATTTTGTAAGACAATTTCTGGATTCTCTTTCAAAATTGATACTCATTCTATTTTTCAGTTCAAAATCTCAATATCAGATAAAATCTTATAATCTAAAAAAAAAAAAAAAAATTGACAATATTTTTTTCTTTTTATCAATTTATTTATCATTATTATTTTGAAGTTTCAAGAGTAGAACTCGCTCCAGTTTAAAGCCCTGCACACATATGCTAAACTGTAATTTCTATGAGAATCTAGAGGAAATGCCCTAACCAGTATAATAAGATAAACCATGTCTCTAAATTGTGTTTTACTCATATATCAGATTTGAATTACTTCAGAACAATAACACTCGCGGAATAAAATTAAATTTTGTATTGATTTAGGCCAAAATATCCATCAACACTACATCACTTTATGTTAGATGCAAGGAAGTATGCACAGGTTGAAGATATGAGCGAAAATGACCCTAAACAAATTACACAGGACGTCCCCCCTCCCCCAGGTGAATTTGGATAAGTAATATGATACAATGAAAAAATTTTATACACTGCAAATTATATGCCATGATACAAACAAAGGCCACTATAAGCTACATAAAAGAAAATTAAGAAAAATTGGTTTAAAAAAAAAAAACTTTATGCAATAAGTGAAATTTTGAGCATTTTTTTTTAGATTTAAGGCAAAAAAAAAAAAAACTGATGTAATAAAAATGCAGCATGCTGCAAAATAAAATTTTTAAATCACATGAATCACGAGCATGCAATAAAAAAAAGACTTTGTAATTAAAATATCACCATTAATTTTCGACATAATCGTAACAATATATTAAGGTCAACATAGAAATACTAAACATTCGCGAGAACCAAATTGGGTACGAATCACTGACACCATATGCCAAAACCACAAATCTAACAATTTGGGCGTTTTCACTTAAATGAATTCTTAAACAGTATTCTTAAAGCACAAATCTGAAAGTCATGCCTAAGTAGTCTAGAGTAATCAATCTCATACTTGAAAACCCTGATTTTTTTAATACATAATCAGACCTTTAAAGACATTTTTCCAAAAAGTAACTTTCTTCACATTTGTGTTTTTCCGTGGCAGAGACAATATCTTAACACACAATAATTTAAACAAATCAGTTTAAGCTGAGACAAGTGAAAGATGTGATCAAATAAAAAATAAACTAACGCTAGGCATTTTATGAAATTAACCCCTTCCCGCGTGCAACCCTCAAAATAACAGGCTCAGCCTATGTCTCCTATTTCTAATACCCATGATATTTCCGGGCAAGAGTGTACAAAGTTCAAGCTTAAAAAAATTCAGAGAAACAAAAATCAATACGTATATTGTACAAATAATTATTTATATAATTTTCTTGCATAAAAAATTAAACATTTTTATGGGGAATTGCTTGAAAATAGTAAGATGGGTAAGGGGTAGGGCTCGACCGATGGCATTTTTTGGCCGATGGGCCGATGCCGATTGTTCAAAGACGGCCGATTGTTTTCCTTCGAATGGCCGATTGCCGATGGCCGATGGCAAAAAAAAAAAAAAAAAAAAAAAATCAAACAGAAATAAATTGATAAGATTATCAGGGATTTAAAGGATCATTGATTCATTTCACTTAACTTCCTTTCTACGAATAAGTTATCGTAATCACAAAAAAAAAAAAAAAAAATCAAATTTCTTGACCTAAATTTCTATTTTACGATCACCCAATTTAAACTTCACAAGTTTTTTCGGCACATCTGTACATGCATATGTACCTAAGAACATATAGATGACCAAAATATCCATTTTGAACGCCTCCTGAGTTAATTATCGCAAATTCCCTTGTGATGTCTTCATGCGCATAAACTTTCTTCACTCAAAAACGTTATGAAATAGTAAGTTGAAAACTCATACGTACGTAGTATGATCTGAAAGCTCGAGGACAAGTTGTATAAAACCTTACCCTGAATAGTTCACATTACCGAAGCACAATTATCTACAAAATAGCCTTGGACGACTATGCACTTCTGCCAACATTCGTATAGCTTTTAGAAGCACTCCTGGAAGACATTTTTCGCAACCTCTTAAAAGGCCTCTTGCGCTGTTACTTTAACTTCATCGTGGGGACGAAGGCAACTTTCATGTTGAGGATGCACGGTTCGATTGGTCAATACTCTGATATGACAAACAAATACATAAGATTTCATCGGACTTAGCTCCATGTGACTTTTACCTGTTCCCAGCAAAAAGACATTTGCATGGACGCCGCTTTCTTCCGTCAGGAGAAGATAAAGCTGCATCATAAGAAGGTAGCGAAAAATGGCTCCCAGGAGTGATTCCAAAAGTTATATGAACACTGGCAGAAGTACATAATTCCTCAAGGAGTCCTTTTGCAGGTGAATGTGCTTCGGTAATATGAACAATTCTGGGTAAGGTTTTATACAGCTTGTCCCCGAACTTTTGGATCTTACTACGTACAATTTGTATAGGGTGTAGTTATGCTTCTCCTTTTTTGACAGCTGTATGATGAAAGAGAAAGAACAACAGTCAAAAAAAAGAAAGAAAGAAAAAAAAAACAAAGAGACTGCTTAATAACCTATTGATTTGTTTTTTTTTTTAAATTGAACATATAACTAAGATTTCAATAATATTGTAATAATGTATGGATTTAGGTACATTAAAAATAGTTAAAAAACATTAAATTATGTTGTTTAGTCCTTCAAAAAAAATAATAAGAAACAAAATAAAACTATGAAACCGTCAACAAATTACGCAATTAAATTGGAAAGATTGCACTTAGACATTTTTTAGCCATCAAATTAAACGAAAAAGATAACAGATAAATTACAATATTAAATCATAATAGAAATATTTTTGTACTTATTTAAAATTTATGAATAGAAAAGTTTGCATTTTTCATAAAATCTATAACAGTGACATAAGTTTTGCTGAAAAAGGAAATACCCATGAAAAGAACGAGGTTCTTAAAACGAAGCAACAATAAACAAATTCAATATTTGCATTAAGTTAATAACTGAATAAATATAATACTTGATCTGTTGTTTGCACATAATATTGAACAATTTGATTGTTTAATCTTTTATGAAGCTTTACAAACAAGTTCAAATTAAATTTTTCAATTCAGCAATAATTTTCTGAAATTTAAAAAATTGCATAATAGAAAATTCTTGAAACTATTCTATAAAAAACGAAAATAACTTATTCATTGATTTTATATAAATACATAAAAATAGTTACTTACAACAGAAAAAAAAAATCGATCGCTATTAATGATGCAAAAAAGATGGCGCATTACGAAATATAGGTGAAACAAGTATGAGAAATACGCAAAATGACATTTCTTGACCAAAATAAATAATCGCTAAATATATAAGAAATGCTTGAAACGACGAGGGAGGGTTGGGGGGGGGGGATCACCCTCTGATTTTGGAGTAACTCACACTTCGGCACCAACTTCGGCCTCATTTTCTTAGTACAGAACCGCTACCACCAACGCCTCGGAAGAGTTTCTGAATCTACTTCAGCACTTCCGAAGAAAAATTCAAAAGTCCCTTTGAGTTCCGAATTATGTCACCATTCAAAACGTCTTTAATCAGTTTGTTACATTAATGCTCTAAATTCTTTCTAAACAATAGATAAAGCTTGAAAAAAAAAAAAAAATCTTTAACTTTGAGAATGGTGTTAGTTTTAAACAACTCAGAAGTACAACTAGAGTTTAATTTCAGAAATTGAGGGAGTGGGAGGAAAGGCACGTAAGTGTTCTCGGAAATTGAAAAAATAGTCGTAAAAAATAGAGTTCAAAATAATCATAAACATGGCCAGAAAAAACCTTTTAAAACTTGCACCCGAGTTTGTTTTGACGTGCAGTGGCGGATTTAAAATTTAGCAAATGTTGCAATTGCACGAGAGGCCCCATAACCATAGGGGCACCGTTGGAGTTACAAAAATGCTTATGATAAATGTTTTACAACTTCTGTGATAGAGAAATAGGGCCCCAAAATGTATTTCAACGGGCCCCAAACTTGTAACTCCACCGAAGCGATACAGAAAAGACTGCATTACTGTGATTCCTATTACAAATATCAAAAAATTAAAAATTACCGTCGGTTCAACGGGAATTTTGCAAAATGACCCAAAAACCGGTTTTGCCATCTCATATTTGTTTCCATATTCTCCAATTCGGCAATATATCACCAAATGATCGTCAGTCTGAGACGCTATATTAGTTTTGCATTGAAATATGTAATTAATAGCCACAAAAAAATGAGTAAACTGGCTTTTTAGAGCACCCGATCGAAAACAAAAGGGAAGTGCACAACTGGAACGTACGCACACCCCGAATGCGAGAATTTAACCTTCTACAGCTTACCATTTTTGAGTTATGACTTATGAGAGATATATACGTACATCCAGCTGCAAGAAAGAACGCAATAATTAACTTGTTTGTACCTGAATGCAAAATTAAAAATTACTTCAGGGGTGATAAAATAGAAATTCATACTGAAATTCAAGTAAAAAATTTTATAAGAAAACAATAACTCCCTTTACTATGTATTAAAAAGTAAAACAGCAAAGGTCCTTTTTTTTTCAAAAACATCGGCCAATTCCATCGGCTTTTCGATGTATTTTAAGGCCGATGGGCCGATGTTTCCTGCAAGTTAGCATCGGCCACCGATGCCGATGGCTAAATTGTTGAACCATCGGCGCCGATGCATCGGTCGAGTCCTAGTAAGGGGTTAATAAAGATTCTTCCTTAAAATATTTAAAAAGTATCAAATATTAAGATAATTTTTGGTAATATTTGCAGTGATAGGAGAATGCTAAAATATTTTTTTTTTTTTTTTTCAAACACTGAATGCAATCCACAGTCAAGTATTCAGAATCGTGAAAAGGCTTCGTCAAAAATTGCTTCTTTTTTCCAGCAAATTGCCAATTAAATATTTTTTTTTTCTGCTATAGATGTGGAGGGGGGCAATTCTGGACAGGATTTGGTGAAAAAAAATTAAATACAATGGGACAAATAGGAAGGGGATGGTGCACAGGAAACACAAATCATATGAATGCACACTATTGTCCCTACAGCACTTAGTTGACAGCTATACAACACAGCAAAAAAAAAAAAAAAAAAAAAAACCCAGATGATTGATATTATTGTAGATATGACTTCAATGCTTATTGGAACTTTTGCATGTCTATTCACAAGCACATATACATATATTTTGAGCAAATACTTCCCTTATTAATAATTTTAGCACTAATTAAAGATGTTTATTAACAACATTATAGCACATATAGAAATCAATAGCAATTTTTCAATCATGTTATAAATATTCAAACCACATTAAATATAAAAGTTCAGTAATAATCTTTTTTGACACTTTAACTCTTAAACTTCATGTTTAGAAATTTTTCAAGGATTACTTGTTTGTGGCATTTGATCTGTTCTATATTCAGGAAATACTTTCATGTGCAGACTATTAGTTGAAACACATAAGCTATTTTATCTTCTAGAATGAGCACAACGGAACAACTTGAGGCAATATATAATTTTCATGAACCTTATTCCTAGCCTTGCTATTTGCATCTCTACCTTCGAAAGCAATATATTTTTCCATTCCTAACAACTTAATATATGACGTTTCACATGCTCTAATCTCTTATTTGTCGTCATAACTTTCCAAGTCAATTGAACTTTTATTGTATATGAAAAATTCCAATTGCATCAGGCTTCAAAAATTTATCTTTCCTTATCAAAACAAAATTCAAATCTAATAGTTGTAAGGAGTGATAAAAAATTGGTAGAAGCAACTGAAACTCATTTATGTATTACAGTCAAATGTCAAACACACTCCCTCTATTTTTCCCTTTCCAGTACAATTCAACCCTCTCCTCCCCCCCCCACTTTAATGTGTTTATACTGAAAATGAGAGGAAGAATAAAGAGGCTAATTTTGGTATTATTATTATTACTTGTGTGAGTATTTGTGCTTGCATGTGCAGATACATAAATGTATTTAGAAACCTTAGATTATGTGATAAAGAACCATTTCAATTTCAGAAGGAAAAGCACAGGCTTTTATAAATGCATTTTTTGCTGATTGTATACTTATCTTTAATTAACTGGCAATTTAGTTCTAAAATTCCTAAAGGAACAGCACAATTTTGGCACATGATAGAATCTTGGAGACAAATTAATACTGAAAGATAAATTATGCTTAAAATTTGAAACAACACACGAAATGTTAGGTTTGTTGAAATGTCTTCACATTTAGCTCTGTTTAACGATGTTTAGCAATAAATACAAAAAACTTTTAAATGCAACTGTACACACAAAAAAACATACGTAAAATCAGACATTGAACCTTTTTTTTTTTTTAGAAATCAACTATCATATTGATAACAATTTGTGCAAGGAAAACACAGACAAACAGACTAGAATTATGAGTATTATAGATGCAGAATATTCACTACATTTTCTTTATCTTTTCTCATACTTCAGAAACATAAAACATATAATGACACAACATTTCAAAAACATCATAAAATTAAACAAAGTTGAAAAGTTTTACACTTACTCTGAGTAAATAGTTTTAATAATATTTATATCAAACCTCAAAACATATACAGACATTTTTACAATGAATTTACAATACTTTTTCTTTTTTACATTTTTACATCTTATTTATACATGAAATTTACAAGTGTACGAAATGGGTACAAAAAATAAAAAAATTCATTAACTGTATTATTAATATTTCTTTGGAATTTATACCTGATGAGAGGTGGAAATGACAAATATAAAAAGAATATGGAAAACAGAGCAAGAGACATGAGTTTTGATCAAGAAATAATTCATACTTGTAACTACACAAAAATTTCAAACTAAAAAAACAATAATGAAACTTAAATTATGGAAATATTAAAGCTAAATTAGAATGTAAATTATTCAATTTGAGATCGGCTTATAGCATTAGTTAAAGACACATTTCAGGAAGCAAAAGCTAACTCAGCCACAGGAATTAAGGAGTTTCCTGTGACCATGAAACACATGCTAGTGTAATTTTAGTAGGCAACTCTTTGCTTCAGTTTTGCTACTCTTCCTACAATCTACATTTGTTGCAAAATGCAATCTTTTAAAACTTAAAATTTAATTTAATATTTTGACAGTATAAAAAATAAGGCAACTTACGAAAAAAACACCTGTTTTTAAATTACAATCAAAAAAATATTTCATATGAAAGTTCTATAGGCAAATAACTAAGAGATAATGGAATATCATGAATCAAATTCAGAAATAAAAAGAATGCATTGCATATTGTCAAAAGGCATGCAATGGTTTGAAATTGCACTAATGACTTAACTCTAAATATTTGTACATGAAATCTGCAGTAAATAGAAATCATTTGCAATATTTTCTCATTGTGCAGATATCTATGATTATTTCATCACTCATTGCATATAATTTGTGTGACTTATCTTTGCATAGAAGAGACTACTAGCACATAATTCACAAAAAACAGATGCTTTGAATCGATTCATCCATATATTATTATTGCAGGATTAAAAAAAAATATTGCAAGCTTTGAAAACAGATGTTTGGTACAATTCAACAAATTCACATTAAACACCAACATTGGGGTGGATTTGGAAGAAGCCTCAGAAATATCACATGAGAAATCAGAGTTTGAGAGAAAAGTATATGACTTCTTTGAATTTTATAATATCATATTTTAGTAATATGTATATCGTAAATAACATCATACTAAAGGGCATAAAGATAATTTGCAATATGGTAAATTACCTTTAAACAAAGGAACTCTCTCATTCTCAGATTTCCCTCAGGAAATATATAATTGAATACAGTTATTTCAGCTTAAGCAAACCAGCAATTTATGCTATACTACCATGTGCAGGTAACTGCAATTTTTTCATTTTTCATTTTTTTTGCATTTTTGTCATCTATTGTACGTTATCTTTACTGTACAAGCTCGCTTATTCGGTTTCCACTGAAAAAAAAAAAAAAAAAAAACGCAAAAAAAAAGTATAATTCCAGCATTTCCCTATTGTTAGTATTGAATCCTCCACACATTTCTTCAAATATCTCGAAAGCTGATTTACTGCAGATACTGCCGTTTACCTGCACACGGCAGTATACTTCTTTGTTTACTTGTCTTTATTCCTGCTTAGCGAGTTTTTTTTAAAAGCAAACTAATTATTTTTAGACTTCCAGCAGTATTAGTTTTTCTTTAGCAAAAAATTTAAACCATAGAAAATATTAAAGCTGATGAGAATTTATTTTTTATTTGAAAACCTTTTTTAATAGCACACTACTAGAAGGGGAACATAATTAAGGCACAAAACTTATAGAGATTCCTAGACCATGAAGCACATGTTTGAAGTTGTGAGCAATTTCTGCCTAAGTTTCGTTGTTGTACATGAAATTCAAGAATAGCTAAAAGGCAATGTTTCCAAGTTAATCTTTTGGATATTTTGATAGATTCAATAACATGACGAAAAGGTAGACTATTATTTTTATCTCAAAATTGAGATTAAAGCACCTTAAAATAATGAATCTATTGTTTTATTAAAAGAATAAAATCAAAACTTTAATAATGGCTATTGTAATATATACTTACTAATCATAGCCAAATTATTTTTTTTATTTAAACCAAAACGTGTTCATAATGCTTAAAAATTATTGAAATCATTCTGATAGGTAGTTTTTCTGTCTCATTTCATAACCACTGGGTGCAGCTATTACTTCATTGCAACAACTTTTATGAACAGAAGGTTTTCTTTTTTTTTTCTTTGCTCACTCTCTTGCTTGTGATCCTTTGTGCATACTGCCTTTAAAGCATCTATATGTTGTAGTACCAGCTTTGTTTAGTTCTTGTGAACAATTTGTTATTGCTTTAAGTAGTATCAAACTCATCAGACATATTTCTCATTTCAAATGAATTTTTTTTTTCTGGAATTTGTTAGCTGAAAAAATTCTAGGGTACTCTACATGAGATTCAATATGAAATAGGTGCACAAGGTTTTCTGTCTTCTTTTCGTCTCATTTTTCCTATCACATGACACTGAAAGCTTGCAGAAAGTTTGTAGAAAATAATTTTCTTCCAAAAAATATTGCTTTTGAAATTGATAATATTAACAGTGGCAGTGATACTAAAAAGTGGTAATTAAACAAGGAATTGAAATGATGATTATGTGTAATGTTCTTTTCATTTAACAAAGCTATAAAATCCCCCCTGAACTAATGATAATGTAATTTATTTTGAAATCAAATAAATGGTATTTAACTATAAATTAAAACAATGTGTGTGGCAAAGTGACTAATTGATATGTTTGCATTAGGAGAATAAATCCATGTGAATATACTGATGAAAGTTTCAGGCACTTCCAGATATTCACTTTCAGGTGTGTTATGCCAGTTTGATCTGAAACACAATAATTTACTCTTTAACACCCAGTATACACATTACAAAATGCAGTGTAGACTTTTCTAAAAATCTATGCACCCTCTATAGTGAATACATGCTGGGTATTGTTGTGGTTTACATCTCTGTACAGTACAACTGCATGCAACATGTTTATATTTGCTTGATGAAGGAAATTAATCTTTTTTTTTTAAATCCAAAAGATAATAGTAGTGAACCAATTTTAAGTGTCAAATAAAAATGAATATAATGGTTTTAGAATATGTACAGTACTAATCAAACTGGGTCAAGCTTATGTTTTTTGAAAATTTTTCTTCTCTGAATCCAATCTAAATGGACTCCAGGAAAAATTAACAAAGTTTTTAAAGTTTTTGTGACATTTCAAATGTTTTTTTTTATCTATAAAATTTGTATCCAATGTTTTTACGTATAGTTTCTTACTTGTGAATTGATTCTTCTTAAAATATTGCTCATGATGAATTCTCCATTTTGCATTTATAACTTGAATATAAAAAAAACTGAAAGGTATAGTCTATGGATGCATGTGTAGTAGACTCTTGCTGAACTTGGAAAATAATTTAATGTGTAGGTGAGAAGTGTTTCAAAGTTTAGGAAGAAATTGAATTATCAGGAAAAAATAACAAACATTTCTACGTCCGGACATCCAAATGCTTTGTTTCTCCACAACTGGCACAGCAAGAAGTTTCACAAGTAAATATCTTGTAGAGAGGAGCCAAGGTTTCAGACAATTGTTTCCTTCTGGTTTCTTCAAATTTTGGTAATGTCAAATAAAATATTATGATGACATTTCATAGTATATTAATTAGAACCAAGTAAAAGAAACCCACATATTCAGATACTATGACATTGCAATTAAACAATGTAACGTGATCTTAATTTATGCCTCTTAAATTAAGTTTTTTAATCCATTCCCCCACGTGAATTATATATGTTTGAACTAAAATATTCCAAGTGTTTAGATCCTTCCCATAGTAGCAATATTTCCCTCTTATTTTAAAATTCAAAGTATACATAGCTCTAAAGCCTTTTTCTATATCAAATTTAGAGAAATATATATATATATATATATATATATATATATATATATATATATATAAATTAACAACTTTCATTACAACTGATTAAAAAAAATGCAACATTGTCATACAGACATCTTTCTCAAATTTCTAGTTTTTTAAGCATGAGATTTAAGCAGTGAGCATAACAGTGAAAAAAATATTTCATGAGAACAATTGCTGGAAATGAATGACCACTAATCTATCAGGAGTTGTCAATCCAGTACAAGTCTTCTTTAAGCCCAAATGTGGTAAAAGGGAACAAAATAAGCACTATGTGAAAGTCTCATAACAATAATCACAACACTTTTGAGTAGTCAAAGTTTGGCATTTTTCAACAAAAAAGAAAACAATATTCAATTTTTTGATACCTAATGATGGGTCTGATACTGAAAATTCAGTACTAAACAAAGATTCCTATGCAAAAACAGCTTTTTTTTCTCTGTGATTAAAAGTGTCTCAAAATACTATTTGTGAAGAAATACGTATTCACATACTCATACATACTTAAAATTTCAGTATGGCGACTTTTCAGATTATGAAAACAAAACTAAAAAAATCTTTTAGTCTGAATAATAATGCTCTTTGAAAGAAATCAGCAGAACGAAGAACTAGTACGCAGCTAAAGCAATGGTTAAATTTTTGGCATGAAGCATCTTTTTGTTTTGTTTTGCACTTTTTTCAGAGTTTTCAGAGGAACTTAAAAAATAATTTCAAGAAAAGATATTTTACCTTGAAAATAATACATTTTTCTTACTGTTATAATCCATAACATACATTTTAACATAGGGGAAACAAATCAGATTGTAAGGGCTGTTTACTAGAAGAAAGCTGATTAAAACATTAAATCAGGCAGAGTTGAACAACATGCTGCTGTTCTATATTGGGGTCTACCAAGACAAAACTATTTTTCTTCTAAAATAATAGGAAGTTTTATAATAAATAGTTATCGTAACTTGTTTGGAATAGTTGGTTTTGCACTATTTTAGGATCAGATAATTTTAAATAACAAATGCCAATAAAAACTACTGTCGTGATAAAGTTGTTTCAAAATATCTGTAGAAAAAATCTTTAACGTAAGCAAACATTTTGGAAAGAATAACCATCAATAAGCATTTACTTTAATACTTCATAATTAAATCTATAAAAGTGATTATGAGACATTGTTATAAATGCTTTTGAAGCTTGAAAAACTTTACACGATGCATCTCAATTATTTTTACTGGATAGCTGAATGTTTCACAGCTTAGAATTGCTATTTTCATAGCTTGATGAAGCTATTTGGGAGTATTAAAAATCTTGCTGACTTGATGCTCTGCAAATTATGTTGCATCAGGTTAATTCACTGTATTCTGTCCATCCATGGTTTGGAGCTCCTAATCGCAAGATGCCGACTGATCTGTCCTTTGAAGCTGTTATTAAGACTTACTTAGGTCAAGGAACAAATAGATAAAAATTTCAACCATGAGCTTGAAAAAACATTCTAAAATCAATTATTTTTCAGAAAGTTGATACTTTCTAATATGATAACATAATGCATCTTTATATTATAATACATAACAAATTAAAAGCCTAAGTTTAAAATTCTGGAATAAATTGTATGAGCAAAACTGTCCTACCCATAGAAATAGAATGAGCAAACATTAGCCTAACAAAATTTAAACAATATATACAGTAGCGAACCAATTATTCGGGATGTTTAGGACCATCGTTATCCCAGATATATGATTTTCTGGATCACTAAAAAACACTGTTTGCAGATTGTTTATAAAATCCTAACTACTATAATATATATATTAATGCATCTTAAAATATGAGGAAAACAGTTCAGAAATGCTTATAAACTTCGAAATAAAAAAAGATATTAAACGGAAGAAAAATTTAAAAGCCCAAAAATGTAAAACATTCACCAACCCTCAAAAGAGTTGAATTTTGTGAACATGTTTTTTCTTTTTTATTTTTTAAAGGTTTCGTTTTGTAGACTACAAAAGTTGTTAATTATTGCTTTTGCACTGAATACAAATTTCCTTTTTAGTTTTGCATCCTTATTAGTTTTGTGTAACAATCTTCAAATCCCACCATACTATCCAAAAAATTCACGAATCTCATTGTTTTTCGCCCTTTTAATGTAGTCACTTATGCTATAAACAGCTTTAATTAATGGCCGTTCAATAAAAGATTGCTTTAGAGTGGGTCAGTATTTTATTTCTTCAGTCTTTAGTTGGAAAAAAAAAATAAGGGAAATGTCAGATTTTTGAGTGTTTTAAATTTTGCTGGGAAAAATATTTCGGAAGTTTTGCTGCGCATGTAATATGACTTCAAATTTAAAGTTTGTTTGTGTACTAGATTTCTCGAACTATACACTAGTAATACGGTATTCATAAAAAATGTTTATATTCTTGTAGGTATTCCAAAAAAATGCTCACTCTTTCAAAAATTAGCGAAAATGGGCATTAAAAAAAAAGAAAAATGGCAGGAAAATGCAGCAAAAATTTCCTGGTTTTTTGGATACCGGATAAAAGATTCTATATTGTACCTTGAACGTATGCCAGAAACAAATTTAAATCAGTCAGTTTTTCCACATTTTGTTAGAATTTTGCAAATAAAGTAAATGCATAGCAAAAACAGACCATTTAATTTTTCATCTAACCATCATCAATACTGCATATTATTTATTTGCATTCCGTCACAAAAAATTAGAAATTTATTTTATGCAGCAGAACCTGCAGTGTAACATCGTTCTTGGATACACATAGTTGTATAAATACCAAAAGTTTAAGTTTAAGACAACTTTAAATAGACAATAAGAAAAAAGGTCAAAAAGTCTCAAGTAAGTAACATTATTATTTTGATAACAAATTATGTTAAATAAATGAAAGTGCAAAAATGAAATAAAATGTAATTTCTTTCAGTTTTTTTTTGTTTCTTTTTTTATGAGCATAAAGTAATGAATCAACAAAAGAGTGGAGATTTTAAAAGTTTTACCCATTTCTTAGATTGCCCATCCAGCTAAAAACCATGTTGTTTCTCAGAACCTATTTTATTTCAAAATATATAATGTTATAGAACCTGCAATAGAAGTTTTGCAAAGACATGCGATTTTCCGATTAAACATTTCATTAAGCTTATTAAAGTTAACTTTTTCTGAAGACTAAACTACTTCAGAAAAAGTAAGTTTTTCCTGAAGTTCACTAAAGTATTTTCAGTAAGTTACATGAAATACACCGTCAACTCAGTCATTCCAGCCAAGGACTGCAGTTTCGTGCTTATTAGCACTCATCAGCCTGGCATAGGAGTGACTGAGCTGGAGGTGGAAAACCTTTTAAGGAAGCCAAGAGTGCTGGTATGGTATTTTCAGTAAGTTGATGTAACTTACTGAAAATACCATGCCTTACCATGCCATACCAATCCTTGCCTTCAATCTTCGAGTTGAACCAAACCATTGCTTATGTGAATTGTCTGGTCAGCGCTAATTCTGTATTAGTTACCAGTTTGTTTGGTAATCTTGACTTCCTTAAGAGGTTTTCTACCTCCAGCTCAGTCACATCCTATGATTATGATGATCCTCCCTCATTATCCTATGCCGGGATAATGAGTGCTAATAAGCACGAAACTGCAGTCCTCAGTCGGAATGACTGAGTTGGCGGTGTATTTCATGTATTCACTAAAAGTAGTTCACTAAACTACTTTTTCTGAAGGAATAAAGACAAGTCCTTGCACATGCAGACATTATTTTTAACATAGGTAGATGATTTAATACAATACACTTCTAGTATATTTAAATATCTTACACGTAAAAGGTTTTACAGACAGTTCTTGTGATAAAATACCTCAGGTTAAAGCATATTAAGCATGTCAAATAATAATTGCCTAGTTTAATCTCATAAGGTTTACAAATTGCATGTTGAGAAAATATTTTGTCACATTAAAGTAAGATTTTAAAGAGTATAAATTACACAAAAATGCGTATGCATATGGCAAATTATATTATAACTACAGGAAAAATGTTAATGCAAGACAATTTGAACTTAAGTAGGTTTATTTTTTTAAAAGGATACATTCATCATAAGGAGACAAATCCATGTCTTGTATATCACCTTTATGTGAATAAACTTCTCCAAGATAAGTATGATGATTAGGATATCTACGGTACCTAAACAAATTAATACTCATACTTTAGGAAGTATACTTCACTAATATTTTAGGAAGTTATGAAGATGAAAATTAAAAACTACCACAAAATAAACATTAGGAAAGTATAGAAGTCCTCTCTTTTCTTTTTTTTTTTTGGAATGATGTGCAAGTACACAAAATGTACAGAGCCTAAACATGTGTATTTAACATGACCAATAACCTTGTGCCATTTTTCAGGTAAGAGATGAGTCCCACATAAGTAAAAGTTCTGAGATTTTGATCAAAAACTGCTTTGGACATCAGTTTTTACGCCACATAGCTCACCAAAGATTTTTATATGGAGATAATGGTCAATGCATAATTTAAACAAGTGATGGTCAGAAGTCAGCTGAACATGGTTAGAAGAAAACTTTAAAATCTAAGCGTAATATATTTCTTTAATGAGTGATGCAGCAAGCAAATATGGAATCAAACAATCCTAACATCCTGAAATTCAATACTTTCATTAATTTTTGACAAATGACACTAAAATGTTGAAGGTTTCAACATTGCTCGCAGTTTGTAGACTTCTTTTTACAGTTTAATAAAGAGCATATATATCAATACATGGTCTTGAAAATTTTAAAGCAGTACTCACTTTCTTACAATTCCACCATCACAAGCAGTATATAAAAGTCCTCCATTTGATGTGTACCTTCAGAAAAAAAAAAAAAAAAACAACCTTTTAATAAAACAAATCATGCTGAAATGTAATAATAGTTTCAAAAAATAAAGTTACATATTGAACTGACAATCTTAGCATTAGTTTAAATATGTATGTAACATATTATGTTGAAATTCTTCACAGCTGCAACAAAAAGTTAGAAAAAAATAATACATGCATTTTGAGGTTGATCTGAATTTGAAAAGACATAGCTTTGGAAAGCACAACATCCTCATAAAAGAAAATAATTGAGCTGACACTTATTAAAAAAAAAAAAAAAGAAACTCCTAGAGAATTCTACGTTTACACAAAGATGCAGTCACCTAGATGGAGACATTAAAAAAAAAGAAGCATACGCTAGTGGCTAACATGGAATAAGAGCATTTTTGGCATTCATAACTACTTGCAGGTGAGTCCCCTGAAAACTATACAGGGGCTTTATTTATCTTCCCATGGGAGAAGACAGCTGTACAGATCTATCAATTCAGTTTTTTTTTTTTTTTTTAATTTTAAAATGGATAGATAGAAATCTTGCATATTTTGCAGATGGAGGTGCAGTGTTAACTTGAACTGTTGTCTTTGCGACTTGACCACTTAGGCCTTATGATGATGAGATTGTGCAAACTGAGGACATTATCATAGATGCAGTGTTAGAAATATGAATTTAAATGGCGTAATGATGATGCCTGGTATAAGTTTCTAGGCTACAAAATGAACTACATAAGTTCAATTTAATGAATCAAATATATATGTCAGTCCTGGAAAATAGGAGATTACAATTATGATATGCAGATTACTATTTTGATTACAGACTCGTGGGGAACAAATAAATACATACACACACCACACACACATATATATATATATATATATTGTGTGTATTATTCTCATTGCACATTTGTCGTAACAACGTCATAGTTGAAAAATTATGATTTTTGATTTACAAATATTATAGAGATGACCAGGTTCTATTTATCGCACAGGAACCTGGGGCTCATCCCCTAGGCAGGTAAAGGAAATTTCTGAGGAGCAGTTTTTTTTCCATAATACAGTGAAACTCCGACTTTACATTTTCTGTCGGACTAGTGATAAAAGACGTTCCAGGCGGGAAAACGTAAAATTGAGGGCAGGGCTAAAACAACGTATTGTTTAAATATTGATCCCTACTCATGAACTTGTGAAAGAAATCTGTAATCTTTTTAATTTTTAGACTGAATTTCTTAAAAGCACGATCTATATTAACAATTTTTCGTAAGCTCGTTTTTTAGTTTAATTGCAAATTTATCGTACGAATTCTCAAATAAAAATTGTTTTTGAGTTTTTATGCTTGGAATCGCTTGATTATATAGCTGTGGGTACATCTTGCATTTTTTTTCTTTTCCTCCAGTGTCTTCATTACTGTCATCAGGAGCTTGTGTTAAATCAAATGCCAAAGTAATTCGTGATTAGATGAGATAATGTGTTATCAACTTCTGGAAGATTTTCAAGACCAAGAGCGTCAAAGCTCTGGTCCTCAATTTAGCTGAAGGAAGATTGTATGTAAGCAGGTTTCCTCAGATTGTTCAAATGACAAAGAGATAGAATAGAAAGAGTTCCGGAATGGCTTCTAGCAGCTATAAAGCAAATTTATCTTTAAAAAAATGCTTGTGTGAGTTTTATAGGAGAAAAATGATTTTGATATGTTTGTACAAAAACTTATTGAGCGAAATTTTTGAAAAAGGGTTACGTTAAATCTGGAAAGTTTTAACATTATCAGTATCAAAAATTTCATGGACCAGCAGAAAATGACATATTAAGCATAATAATGTACTGACGAACCCCAGTCTGGACGCCCGTCCTCGGCCACGTGAATTTGCAACGAGTATGTGTATTTTTGAACACAGACTGGTGTTTGAGTCTCTACCAACTAGCAAAAGCCCTGGATTTATCGGAGACAATGGTGCAACGCATTGTTACGGAGAAGTTGCACGTGCGGAAAATCTGCGGGAAACTTGTGCCTAGAGTTCTGACTGAAGAAGGTACGAGTCAACACTCCCGTGGTACATTAGCTTTTCTACAGTCTGGGCTTGTGGGCCTCTGACTTCTTCTTGTTTCTACTATTAAAATCAGCACTGAAAAGGGAAGGCTTCGAGTTCATCGAGGACATCCAAGTACATGTCAAGGCAGCCCTTGCAGATATCCTGAACAGGACTTCAGCAATGCCTTTGGAGTCATGGAAAAACCACCTACAGCAGTACATTGTTGCTGGAGGTGCCAATTTTTAAAACTATTAGTCATTTGTACCGATCAGCACACTAACTCTGTCTTTTTAAACGAAGGCTCATTACTTTTGGATCGGACCATGTATCAGTGTAATTCATTTGTCAGATCACAAAAGTTTATCATCAATATAACTTGCTAAAATCATGGAATGTTTGCAAGCTTTAAACTAATACAAATACAAATGTGACAACTAGCAACAGGCTCTGGCATAGCTAGGCTGGTCCTAGTCAATTAATTGGTCCTCAATGAAGATCAATGGCCTTCTTAAAGCTATCCATCCCTTTACTCATTACCACCTCTTCCGGTAAGCTGTTCCAAGTTCCCACAACCCTGCTAAAGTAGTAGTTTTTCCTAATTTCCAGGTTAGCCTGAGATTTGAATAGCTTAAAACAATGACCCCTTGTCTTGCTTTCCATGCAAAAATTTAATCCATTAACATCATTCATTTTAATAAATTTAAACAACTGAATCATGTCCTCTCTGGCCCTCCTTTGCTCCAGGCTATACATATTAAGCCTATTAAGTCTGGTATCATAATCTAAATCTGAAAGTCTCCTTACTAGTCTAGTTATCCTTCTTTGAACCCTTTCCAATACATAAATATCTTTCCTCAGATAAGGCGACCAAAACCGCATAGCATACTCCAAATGGGGTCTTACTAAACTCCTATATAAAGGCAGAAGAACCTTCTTAGATTTGTTTGAAATAGATCTATTGATAAAATCAAGCATTCTGTTGGCTTCGTTACTAGCAATGCCGGACTGTTGACTAAATTTGAAGTTCTGATTTATTAAGAGACCCAGATCAATACCATTTTCTGCCTGACTAATGATTGAACCCTGTAAACGATAACTCGTACACTTACTTCCATGACCTAACGGTAGCACTTGACATCTCCCTACATTAACTGCCATACCCCACTTATCCGCCCACTTGGTAATTTAATCTAAATCCTGTTGAAGTTCTTTTACTTGTCCTTCATTTTCTACAATCCCCATAACTTTTACATCATCAACAAAACAATTCATGTTTCCAGAAATATTCTCATTGATGTCACTGATAAAAATAATAAACAAGAGAGGTCCTAAAACTGAACCCTGCGGAACCCCGCTTAAAACATCACTCCATTTAGAATGATTTCCCCCCACAACTACTCTTTATTTCCTTCCAGTCAGCCAATTTCTAACCCAAAGTAAAGTTTTTTCCTATTCCTATATCAGCTAGTATTCCTATATCCATTCCTATATTCCTACATCAACATTTTAAACTAGAGCAACCATTTTCTATTCTTTATGCCTCCCTCCCCAAAAAAGAAAAAAACTAAATATTTTCCTCACATAACACAACATGCCTTTTAGAGGTTGAACACATGTCCTAAGCCTGGCAGGCTAAGATGCAGGCTGATTTTAGGGTGCATTTTCGGAGGGGGGAGTGTCTTGTAGGTAAACAAGGTAGCGCATTGTTTCCAAACTAAATCCCCCTCGCCCCCCCCCTCCCCATAAAAAATAAACTATTACAGGGTGGCGACAGGAACTGGAAAAAAAAGTTCCCTGACTTTTCCCTGATTAAGTTCACCAAATTTCCCTGATTTACGTTATCAATGATAATGGTTTCCTTTCTTTGCCCTACCTGAAAAGGATTGCATATTAAATAAAATGCAGTGTTTAGAACGGTTTAAGCTATTAATTAAAAATATATTTTGAAAAGATGATCTTTTTTTTTTTTTTTGGAAAAATAGTGTATTGAAAATTATCTGCAGAGAAATATTGTAAGAAATCTAAAACAAATACTTTATTTCCAGGAACCAGTTAACATAAGAATTCTATGAAATTATTAAAATCACTCTTGAAGACATATCTAATCATGATAAAACTAAAAAATTTCAATGGAAATAACCTTGAACTGAATTTTTAAGCAGTATAATTGTTGATGCAAGAATAACAAGTGATAGTTAAAGTATAGAAGTAATGTAGTTTTACTTACGTAAATAATACTGCCGTGTGCAGGAAAACGGCAGTATCTGCAGACACTGCATAATCACATCTCATTAATTTTACTTTTTTAAAACAAATAATTGGTGGAAAATTCGTAAGGAATCAAAATACTTCATTTTGCAAGGAAAAAAATTTTTTTTTCTTCATTTGATCAATTTTCCCTGAATTTTTTAATTTTTTCAAAATTCCCTGATATTTCCCTGATTTTTTCCTGAGTGATA
This sequence comes from Uloborus diversus, assembly GCF_026930045.1. Lineage (NCBI taxonomy): Eukaryota > Metazoa > Arthropoda > Arachnida > Araneae > Uloboridae > Uloborus > Uloborus diversus. Next base: position 141,755,609 of record NC_072733.1, on the reverse strand, counting down.
AAGTTCCCTGACTTTTCCCTGATCTCCCTGATTTCCCTGATCTGTCGCCACCCTGTATTAAATAAAATTAGGTAAGCTAATAGTAAAATAACAGTGAAAGGTGAGAAAAAAATGCATGGGACATAGATGTAATGCATAGCTATTAATCTACTTTTCAAAACCTTATTAATACAGTAGTCCAAATTTGTTTAACATAATTTGAAGATGCAGTTAAGCAATAAGATAGTTTGCAGGTCTCTAAACAGATTTTTAGTTTGTCCCTAGGGAGAAAAGGGACCTAAATTTTAAAAGAAAAGAAACGAAACAGGATTCAATTTTTAGAGGTTAAAATAGGGCACTGATCAATCAGCTGTATTTAGTAATAAGCAACTTTGCTGATTTTTCATAATTAGTCAATTTTTACAGATTAATTGGATGAAAACTATTTTTTGATTAAAATTACTCTTGCCTAGAACAAGAAACTATGCTGAATGAATTGATTACACTAACCAATAGTTGTGACCCACAACTGCTGTGCCTTAAGTTGATTCAAAATTTACTGCAGATACATAAAAGAGGATACAGGAAAATTTCTAAATGAAACTGAAAGTTTAAAGTGAACATTGGAAAATAGGTCCAGATTTGTAAAAAAAAGACTTTTAGGGAGTTAAACCAGAAAAAAAAAAAGAGACTAGTAGGGAGCCCTAAGTTAGATGTTGATAATTTAAATTGTCAAGTACTGTGGCATATAATCGAAGCGCATTTAATCTAATTTTGTCCTTAAAGCCTTGAGGTCTTTTAGGCTCAGCGGTAAAGCACTGGATTCTCCTACCAAAGGTCCAAAATTTAGACCCCACTATGAGCTCCCTGGGCACCTCCTCTGCAAACATCCACTCATATTTATACACCTACAATTGGCGACCCAAAAACCCATCAAATAGCATAACAACTGCAACCATAGAAAGTACTATACAACGTGAGGACACCATTCCTCGCTGGAATGGCATTTTGTGCATCACCCACTTATTTGCTCAACCATTAGCACTCATTTTCAATGCTCACAATGTTCCCAACTGCAGATGATCACTCTGCAAGCTCCTCCCACTCTGCAGTACCAACAAGACCTGCAACAACGACACCAGCATCTTGTGCCTTGCTGCTTGTAGCAGGATATACCTGGCTTTAGAAATTCATCTGAACGGAATATCACTCAGCATTAGGGAGTTGGCACAATAGACCTCTAGTTGCAACTCTTGGTTTTGCTCAGCCCCTTTTCTCTTTTTTCTTCTATCACTCTTATTTAATGCCACTAGTAATAGTTGCAAATCATTGTCTTGATATGATACTTGATAGTCAGCGTATCAAATTTATAATAATTGTAAAAATTCAAAGGAAAGCTCAATTCAAAATTGTTTTAAGTACATGCATTCTACCATTTTCAAGGACAAATTGAACTCAGTTTATTTTGTTAAAAATCAATAAATAAATAAGTCAAAAAATAAAATTAAAATGATGAGTTTTTGATAACATAAAAAGTTTAACAAACAGTTAGTCACAGGAAAATAAGGAATGTTTGTCCTGATACTGTCTACCCAATAACAGAAATAAAACATCAGTAAAATCAAAATAAAATACTAAAGAAATCAAAAGATTGCTCATTTGCAAAAAGAAATGAAATTTTACAGGAAAAGCATTTGAAGTTAAACTCTTCAGGTAATATGCATTACGATAAGTAAGTTTGGTGTGCACTCCAGTAGTTAATATAAGAACAAAAATTCTGTCATTATTTTCCAAAGAAAATAACATCATTTGAAGGCCTTTAAAAGAAAAAAAAAATCAAAAATTTCGCATTGTGGCATTATTCTTCCAAACGAGCGATATACTGAAACAATAACTTCACTGTTGCTACATTTCAATAAAAAAACTCTTACATAAAAAAAATTATTATTATGATAAAAAAATTTAGCTGAAAGCACGAACCAATTAAATAAATTAACAAATAAAATAAAACGTCAAGATAAATTTGAAATAAACCTGAAAGAGAAAGTTGATCGAACAATATGATTTGTGAGAAATTGCAAAGATATTTTTTACTAAAGTTATTAATCTATTTTTACCTAAATTCAATTTCAAAAGCAAAAAACTTTTCTTCCTTTATTTTACCTTCAGCCAGAGAGCAGAAAAAATTTAAAAATAAAATAGCAGCCATTAGAATTTTTAGGCACCAGTCAATTTATACCCCCCACTTGATTATAAAATTCATGCCAATGCATTTTTTAGTCGCTGGGCAACCAGGAACTAGGGATTTTTCAGATCCTGGCCCTAAAACACAACTTCATGAGAAATGTGATCTTCTAATTCTTCAATATTCTCAACAGACACAGTGAAACTTTAATGAGAAGTCACATCTCTTTATATAACAATAACTTTCATTAACGGTAAATTTTCCAAAACATTGCTTTTTTTCCTCCTGAACTCAAATTTATAAGTTCTCAAGGAGAGACTGGTCAACTTTCCATTAGTGTCAGTATCTTATACCTAAAAATTTTCTTGCTTTATCTTTTTGCACATTACTATATCAATGTAATATTTTTTTAAATCTATAATAATATTATAAAGAGAGAGAGAGAGCGCGGATTTTTGTATGTTTATATGTTTGAAGTAATCTCCGGAAGCACTGCAACTATTGAAAAAATTCCTTCACTACATGAAAGGTGCATTCTTACTGAGTGACATAGGCTATAAATTTTGCATATATGCATTTTTATACTATTTTTTCAAACCAATAGTTTGTCTTTGCTACCAGTTTGTGTTTCAAACTGTTTTATTCTTATAAATGTAAAAACAAACACCTATTGTACCGCCATTTGCAATAGCAGAATGGCTGAAGGTTCTCTTACAGCTGAACGAAGAGGGATGGCAACACTTGAGGAAAAAGAAATCAAAATGTCAGCATAAGAGCCGCCAAAAGCTTTGCATGTATTTGAGGATGCAGAGGATAATGTGTATAGCATTCTGTTTACCTTGGAAATTGAAAATAATTTAGATTCAACCGATGTTTATGCTTCAAAATTTATTTAAATGAATTATAACTGAGATTCGCTTCAGGCAAATTTGTTTTTGAATTCAAGCAGTGCAGATAGACGATATTATTCGGTGTTTTAAAAAGATGTAATTTCCATGCATTTCGGGCTATCCTCCAAGGTTTTTTATTCATGCTAAAATCGAAATGAAAAACATCTGCTAAGAAATTCACGTAAGTACATTAAGTTTAGAAAATTCTGAACTCAAAGAGTAATTGCAGATAAGTATCGAATATTCAAAGTTAAGAGTTAAAATAATGACGAACAAAGAACATTCAAAAGGAAAGAAATTGACAAAGAGGAAAAAATAAATAAATAAATATTATTTTTGGAAATATTCTTCATGATGACCATATTAAGGCACTTAAAACAATATACTCAAATAAGATAGCTCACAAGTCAATTATCGGAAAACATAAAAAAAAAAAAAAATTACCAAAAAAAAGTAGACGGTAGAATCCATGTCAATTCAACAAGGGGAGTAAAATGATGGTCTCTGATTTTTTTGAATTTAACAAATGTTAAAATTCGTAAAAAATTAAGAAATAGGTTTTTTTTGTTTTGCCCAACAAAATTCCTGGGCCGAGATACAGGCCGCCAAAGATGGTGGTCCTGTCATGATTTCTCACTTGGGATTATCGTCAAATCTTTAGAGTCCATTATCTCAGGAATGGTAGAACATATTTTGTTGAGGTTTGTTTTATTTAAAAGGATATTTTTTCTTGTTTAAAAACGTATGCAACATTTTGAAATCTGTTCTAGAGTTTTTTTTCCACAGTCTTTTGAAAAACAAAGCTTAAAATAATTTTTAATTTTTCTCAAATATGTCAATTTCAAAAATTTTTATTTTTTAGTTTATTAGTACCACTGAGCCCTACGTTCCCAGAAAAGGAGAGATTCCACTTTTTCGTTTAACAGATTTTAGAGGCATTTGAAAAAATGAGGGTTTTTAAGGAACTCTTTATGTAATGGCAGATCTGAAAATTCAAAACAAAATTTTGCAACAAGTATCCAGAGAACACTTTTAATTAAGTTATATAGCGAAATTTTCGTTTTGAGTCTCCATTTTATACAGAAGTTTTATTTTTTATGAAAAAAAGAATGCGGCCTCCAGTCAATTCGCTGTATTTTCCCACGCAATCCTTCAGCGTAGCGCCGAAAGAATCGTTAAGCGCAATACCATCGTTTCTCACTAAACTTCTCACTAAATGGCTATTCAAAATGAAAGTTTCGCTATATGACTGAGTTAAAAGTATTTTCTGGCCACTTGCTGCAAAAAAAAAATTTTGAATTTTCAGGTCTGCCTTTACGTAAAAGTTCATTAAAAACTCTCATTCTTTCAAATGCCTCTAAAATCTGTTAAACGAAAAAGTGGAAGCTCTCCTTTTCAGGGAATGTAGTGTTCAGTGGTACTAATAAACTGTAAAAAAATGAAAAATTTTGAAATTGAGATATTTGAGAAAAATCAAAAAAATTATTTAAAACTTTTTTTCAAAAGATTGGAAAAAAAAACCAAAGCACATATTTCAAAATGTTGCATACGTTTTTAAACAAGAAAAAATATCCTTTTAAATAAAACAAACAGCAACAAAATATGTTCTACTATTCCTGAGATAATAAACTTTAAAAATTTTGACGAAAATCCCAAGTGAGAAATCATGACATTTGAAAACCTGTATCTCGGCCCAGGAATTTTTTTGGGCAAAAAAAAAAGTATTTCTTAATTTTTTATGAATTTTAAATTTTTTTTTATTAATTTGTATCCAAGACCATCATGTTACGCCCCTTGTTGAATTGACATGGATTCTACCAGACGCATGCGAGGAAAGCAATTTTTCTGAAGAAAACAAGTAAAGGAGGCTCAAATTCATCCTGAGATTGAAAAAGACTCACCGCTTCGTAGAATATACAGCATTCATCCTACTAGCCTATCGGAATTTTGTCACTTAAGAATTCATTTAGAAAATTTTCGTGGTTCAACATTTTTTTCAAAGTCTTTTTTTCAGTTAAAGGGCTTGCCAACCTATCAAGCAGTACGTACAGAACTCGGTCCTATAGAAGACGATAAAACTCGAAAACTAACCTTATTTGATAGATATAACTTTCTGATTCCGCTTCTTAACTCAGAAAATTATTTATAACTATTTTAACTTTTGCGTCAACTTTTAGATCCTATTGATTTATGGCAAACATTAAAAAAAGATCTTTGCGACAACATATTGCAAGGAGATCGTCAGCAGAAATACGATGATTGAAGTTCAATGTCAGACGATATTAAGCAAAGCATAATTAAAATAAACTGCCAAATTTGTCAATGAAGCAGAAACTCAATAGGGGACTTTAGTTTGGCACCTACACAGAGAACCAACGAAAACAGTTTCATAAAAAACAAGATTAGTCCATAAAAACCAGGAAACCAAATTAATGTTTTTTGGCATACCCCAGTGGGACTGGAAAACTTAATAAATTCATCTGTAGCCAAAAATCGATCAACAGGCAGACTGTCATTTACGGAACTGCCGGGACATCACTTTGTGGTTAAAAAACTGACTATTACTGATTTAAATTAGTTTGAATATCTCGTCCAGAAAGACTCCTTATGTTCCATGAGAAAAAAATGGCAACTGGGAGAACTGCTTCATGATGGCTATAGAATGCGTAGATGGAACGATAAAAAGGTTTAGACAAAAGCATGAGAGGTGTCACCTTCATATTTGACAGTGATTTTTATCAAACTCCTCTGTGGTGCCCTTGAGGAACGCATGCAGATCTACTTCAATCCTGATTACAGTCCTCTCCTTTTAGGAGCCCTTTACAATCTCTGTCTTAAGAATAACTATAAGAGTTCGTTTAGGAGATGGTAGTAAGCATTACTAGAGTCTTTTATTACAAGTAAGTAAGGGGAAAATATCTGGAAAAGGATATATTATCAAAATAGATGAGTCAGGAAATTCTCTCTAAATGATTTGATCCACAATGTTTATCCTGAAACTAAGACTCTTTGTCAAAAAAAAACGTGGATGTGCGAGATTGCTATAGTTTTTGTCAGCAACTCTGTGCATCATCACATGAATTCCTTAATTCCCTCAGCTCCTCCGAACTTCTCTTCATGCTTTTAAAATTAAAGATGATACCTTAATAATTTTATTGTGCAACTTGAATTTGCCTAATCTATGTAATGCAATTGAACCCTAATTAAAATCACCAAGGAATATTATGATTTAGGGTATCATTCTTACAGCATCAGCAGTAGATGAGTTGGATCATCTTTCTTGCATCCCCATGGTCCTTGCATATTTGCTTTTCCAATTTAAGTTATTTTAATTTCGAATGAAAATTCCTTATGCCATCACCATTTTCAAATCTGAAGTTCAAACGCACATTTTTACGATATGTAGTACAATGGTGCATACAAGAAGATTGTATTGTTCAGTAGGAATTACTTGTTTGTCTCTTGATCAGAAAATGAAGTAAATTAATTTGTTTCAAATCTCATAAAAAGCAAACAAAAAATGTTGCTTACTAGTGAACTTTAATTAAAAAGTTACAGCATAATATTTTTTTAAGATAAATAGTTTTTTTCTTAACCCAAACAAGGTCGGAACAGGCCGCTAGTTTCTGAATAAAGGGCTAAGAGGATTTGATGCACTGATATAATCAAGAAGAGAGTTTCTAATGATATCACACAGCCCATAGACTCATAGCAGATAGTTCAGTTGTTCCCAATCTTGGGGGCAACTAACCCCAAAGGGATCAAATGCAATTTTCTCAAGGGAAATGGTTAGTACAAGGATTGGATCATAGTTTGATCACATCAACAAAATCATGTTTATGAAATCTAATTAACAATATAATCTGTTAACATTAGTGATTAGTAAAAAAAAAAAGACCTAGTGCATTAGGAAAGTTTTAGCCTCTAGGTAATAAAGTTTGAGCACAACTTTACAATGTGTATTGCCATGAAATTGCACCAAATATAATTTTTCTTTTTTTTTTTTTTTTTTGTTGATAGAACTAAGCAATATCCAAGAGTCTAACTAATTATATTTTGATTCAATGATAAATTCTAAAACAAAATGGTTTCTATGTCTGAATGATTAAAACTTGCTTTTAAATATTAATTTTCCTAATTTAATGAAAAAAATATAACTTATTTTTCTTTTTTAGATTAAACTTTTTCGGAGAATATTTGCTAAGATATTATCTATTTTACGGTTAATACAGTTTAAAAAGCTCGCGCGAAACCGCCAGGGTTAACAGGTTTTTGACAGTTTAAACTATGGATTTAACTGTCACATCAAAAACTTCGTCAAAAAAGTCAAATGCTGCAAAAAAAAAAAAAAAATAATAATAATAATAATAATAACAAAATAAATAAATAAGTAAATAATAATAATAAAAATAATAATAAATGTATATATATATATATATATATATATATATATATATATGTATGTATGTAAAATTGTAACTAAATGCAAAAAAAAAAAAATTATATAACTATTATTAAATTACTATCAGGATGCAAATATGCATATATAGTCATTCCCTTGATTTGTGCCAAAAAGAAAATGGAGTTAATACATATTGTGTCAAAAATGCATGCTAACTTAACTTGAATTTTAAATATTAGGGGGGAAAAACAACAAAATGTTTGTGCATATACATTTAACATAAATCTTTGATAACCGAGTCCTATCTATCATTTGGCCTTAGTTTTTATTACTTAAAAGGCTTGTGTCTGTGTGTTGATTATCTATATTTAAATCTTATCAAAATGTATGATGACAATTACTAGTTCATACTTCATTTGTTTCTTCAGCAAGCTCTCATTTACCCCTGTAAGGGCTTTTGATGCTGGGGGGAGGAGGGTCAACAGGTTTTTGACAGCTTAAACAACCCTAGCCATGTCAAAAATCCAACCCTGCGAACCACTCAGACAGATTGTAGAGGATGGGGCCTGGATGACGGTCTCCCCAAAACTCCCCACAAACTTCTAATAAATATCAATAAAAAGTATCTATATTAATTCAAAAATCTACTAATATAAATCTGAAAAATATTAATGTTTCCCTCATTTCACACAAAATTAATTTAATTTAGGTTTACCTTATTTTCTGAATAAAACAGTTCAAAAATAAATTGTCAAAGAAAAAAAAAATTGAGTTTATAAAAAAAATGCTTTATTCTTTGGTTAAATAAAAAAACTTATTAGTTGAAACATGACCAAAAAAGAAACATGAGGTGATTGATACATATTTAAATAGCTAATATTTGTTTATCTCTGAAATCTAAATCATTAACTGCTGTTTAACAATAGCAAAGCTATAAAAGGTATGAAGTTCTTAAAAAGAACAAAATTCAATTTTTAACAAGAATTGAAATAATTGTAGAGAAAAAAGGACAAAATTTTAAAGATGGGAAGCCCCATCTCTCACAAAAGCATGTGCTAAGTCATTAAATTATTAAAGGTGTACAAAATATGTTTTTATCAGTATAAGTTGACAATAAGCAAAGAAATGCATGTGAATGATTAATACTATGAACAATTATCAAAAACTTAGTGATAGATCATTAATTTTTGTATTTGGTATCTTGAGTGCTCAGAAGTAATTGGCAAGCATTTGTTCACTTGGAACAAGACGGATCCAGAAATTTTTCAAGAGAGGGGATATTGATTTTTATTAGTTACCCTTTACTACATATCCTAGTTTGCACATCTTGGTCACAAAATTTTCGAACTTCAGTACCGGAACATTTCCGGGCCAGATCATTGAAGCTCGTCTGAAAATGCGTTTTTAAGATTTCAGTTTCCAAAAATTGCTTAAGGAAAGTCTTTGAACTCCATCCTTAATCTTAGCATTATCTAAGATGGTCTACAATCACGTTTAACTAAGAATTCAATTTTGAAAAATGTACATGTTAAATCCGCTGAACCTCTCTTCTCTGAGTAACAAATAGCAAAAGATAGTCTAGAGTTGCGTTTTTGAAATTTAAATGTCGAGACATTTTCGAACCCCATATCTTTCCCTAACATCAAGGGTGGATTCAGAAAATGTTTAAGAAGGGTGCGATTGTATTTTACTCTTTACTCTTTGGAACTTCAATTTCCAAAATTTTTCTAAAGAGTATTGAACCCCATCGCTTACTTTTATGTAATCAAAGGTGTCCTACACTTGTGTTTCTTTCAAAAACATATCCATGTTGAGCCCTTGATATAACCCAAGATTGTGTAAGATTGAGATTTTGGAACTTCAATTAAAAAAAAAAAAATCCTGTAAGAAGTTCTGGTCCCTATGCCAGATTAATAAAAATGGGCTACAATTACATTTTCAAGACTTCAGTTCCGGAAGAATTCCGAGAAAGAGTTCCCTTTCTCCTAAAACTATCGAAGATTAAATTAAATTGCAGTTTTTGAAAAACTGCAATATAGAAAATATACCTAAAGAAAGTTCCCATATCTTGGCTAACGGAGGGGGTGATCGCAACCATTGCCTCTCCCTAGTATCCGTCCTTGACTTGGAGAGAAGGAAGACCTTCAAATATGCCTTTAATCACAAAGATTTACATCACAAATATGCAAAATTTCTGATTTTAAGTATTGAAATCTTGATCCAGTGTTATCAATACTGCATTGCTAAGCACAAACGTCATATCTGCCCTTTTTATCAAAATTGAGTTACGATTCCAGGAAGTTCTTTGTCACATATTTCACCTAAATACAATGCTTTATAGTTATTTGTCAATGGGAAATATTTTTTTTAGAAAAATGAAAAAGTTGCATCTGAATCAAATATATGAAGGCCTAAAACTTTAGACGAGAATTCCTCATTTTAAACTGACAAAGTTCTGTAAAGCCCAAGCAGTAAATCCTTTCAATTTAATTCATTTTAGGTTAGAATTCATTGTAGGTCAGAAATAATTGTTCCACAGAATGTGTTGCACTAAATTTTTTTCGAATAAAACTTTTGAACCTTCATATGTTTCCTTCATTTTAACTGAATTTGGTGATGGGTGGTACCATGGGTAATATGTTTCATTTATTTGATGTGCTAGATTTTCAAAAAATAAAGAAACTAAAAAATGTAAAACAGTTAACAAAAACCATAGTCGTGAAAACTCTTGACAAAATCGTTACTTCAAAAACAGAACCTTTTCATACAAAAATATGAAAATCAAATTTCCAATCTTGAACATGCTTATAACATTTTATTTTCCATCATTTTAAGAGGCTTCTTTTCCAAAATTATGACCAAATATTTCTGATTTTTTCCAGATGTAGGGGGTCCATTTATACTGTAGTTTTCTATAACAACCCTAAGAAAAAATTGACAGTTTCTACTCATTTCAGTTGCTTCTCCCATTACAGTCAAAGTGTTTTACAAACAACCATAATCGTCATTTTGCCTACATTTGGGCTATAATGGTCTCCATAGCTGATTTCTCTTTTTAAATTGGTAGCTTTGAATTTTTCAGTTGAAAAAACTGATTTATTAAAAAGTAAGCGTATTAAAAGTATTACAAAACACTAAATACGGTTTTAATCTTAGGGTTGCAAAAAGACCACCAAGTCCAATTTACTCATTTTCAGTGTTGAACTAAAATCCTTAACTTGGAGATCTGAAGAAAGTGATAGCTAAATTTTTACTGAAAGTAAAAGAAAAAAAAAACATGCTAAATAGAAATTCCTTTCTCAGGTCAGATATGCTTATAATATTTCTCTCACCTACTAATTAGAGTTATGTTGCTGCATCAAAGGAAACAAACTTGTCCTCACTATCAGATACACTAAACTTTCATAACAGACCATGAAGTACCTTCACTATTTCTTATTCATTCTGCTCCAAAATTAATGTATGTTCTTGGAATCCCACCTACCCATGAAGTTGACAAAGTATCTGCTACATTCATGCCTGGACAAAATCTATACATTTCCCATCCTGTCAGTCCTTAAGCAAACCATTTCCATCTCACTCACTGGCACTTTTCTGGTCTTGTCTCCTCCTTCTCCAGAACATATGTGTTTTAGGCACATTAAAGTATAAACACATATGTAGTTATCACTATCGAAGAGAAATAATTTTAAACATACATATTTGAAAAACACAAAAGCTGCAACTTGCTTATCAGCTTTATCTTTAAGGTGATTTAACTAATAAAATATTTGGAACGTAGTCCAATAATTTATCTGATTTTTACATGAAAGTTGCATTCATATATATATTTGCGAAAGCTTCAGTGAGGTGCAAGGGTAGCTGAAGGGTCCATGAATCTGTAGTCAATTTGATAAATGAAACAATTTAAAATAACTTAATAAATGTTGATGTAAGCACTATAGTAACTAAAACAAAGTAGATCTAATTATCACATCACCAAACAAGAGTGCTTTCCAAATTTAATAAAAATATGGAACTGCTACACACTTGTTTGTGAAAATTGCAACACCACGAAGGACTTATGTGAGTCAGTTGAAAATTGCAGGTAATGTAAAGTAGGGCATGATATGAAAATGATTAGAATTGCAGACTGGTAGTGCATGTGTATGCTGAGCAGCACCCTCTGAACGGCGGATTGAACCATAAATAGGCTATAGCGAGGCGTGTATGAGTATCAGTGGTTATATGCTAGAGTAAACGTTAACTGAATCTTTACTACGCCTCTTCGACGAAAGAAAGCGAAATTTGAGCAAATTTCAGAGTTTGAACGGGGCAGAATCGTGGCCCTTTGTGAAGCTGGATTGTCTCATTGTGCAGTAGCCACTCGTGTGCAGCGTAACAGCAGCACAATCATGCATGTTTGGAAGCAGTGGACGGACGAGGGTCGGACAGCTCGGAAATTCGATAGTGGACCCCGAAATGTGACGTCAGCTCGCGATGACAGACACCTGGTGTGTATGGCATTGACGGACCACACAGCTTCTTCTAGACAATTGGCAGCACAGTGGTCAACAGCTACAGGTGTTTCATTGTGTGCTTCATCAATTCAGAGATGTCTGCTGCAGCGTGGGCTGCATGCAAGGAATCCTTTATACAGGATTCCTCTCACGCAAAACCATTGCCGCCTGCGACTACAATGGGCCAACGTGCATAGAAGCTGGCGTACTGATTGGCAGTGGCAGCACGTCATCTTTTCTGACCAATCCTGCTTCAATTTGTGGCACCATGATTGCCAAATTCGTGTCAGGCGCTATGCCGGTGAACGGTATATTACGGAGTGCATTATCGAACGCCACAGTGGACGAACACCCGGAGTTATGGTCTGGGGTGCCATAGCATATTATGGACGATCACAATTGCTATGAATTGTGGGCAATTTGAACAGTACCCAATACATAAACGAAGTTTTACAGCCCCACGCTATTCCTTCCCTGCAAGGATTACCAAGGGGTGTATTCCAGCTGGATAATGCCTGTCCACATGTCCCCAGGACTGTCAAATCGTACCTTGATTCACAGCAGGTACAGCTTCTTCCTTGGCCTGCATATTCCCTGGATATGTCACCGATTGAACATGTGTGGGATTTCATTGGGCGGCGTCTCACTCGTGATCCTCGTCCTGTTGCTTCGACAGACAAACTTTGGTTGCACATACAAACAATATGGAATACTCTTCCACAGGCAGATATTCAAACTTTGTTTCACTCCGTGCTGAGTGGTGTAGCAGCTCTTACTGCAGTGCGTGGTGGCCACACAAAATATTAATTTCTATCTCTTTTTATTGGTTTGAAAATGTAATCATTTTTTTGTACCATTACCACTCAACTGTGTATTAAATTTCATTCAACTATGATGCTTCATTTATGGTGTTGTAATTTTCACAAACAGGAGTGTACTTGTCAAAATTAAGCTACTAATTATTTTCCTTTCTACTATATGGAAAAGCAGTATCTCTAAAAAGTAGCATAAAATATGCAATGCTAATTGTGATTAAAAATATATGGATCTATTTCCATGCAAAAATATACCTAAGGTGTTACATCTATTTAAAAAGTCAACACTTTGTCCAGATGTCTTTTTATTCATAACCTCATATATTTTTGCTTTAAAAATACAAATCCCTGTAAAACTAAAAGTCGTGTCTGCAATTTTTCATAGTTATTTTGAGCCTAAAATGCTGCTTTTTACTTTGTGTTGCATTGTTATTATGGGTAGAAAAATTGATAGATGCAATGCCTTCTACCATATATAGTGAAAACTCTATCCAAATACATTTAGTCTTTAAAAAAGAAAAAAAAAAGTAAAGTTAATGGCGATAAGAAAGAGAGCAAGAATTCGCTAGCTTTAAAATAAATACCTAAATAAATAAAATGAATGATTTCAGCCATATTATGAGTCAAAGATTTTTTAGGGTGAGCCACATTTAGAATAGCTTCCCTTATTCCCAGTAGCAGAATTTATGTCAAAAGTTGAAACAGTTTGAAAAATTCAAAAATAGTCTACAAGGCAAGTGGTCATCTATAAATGCCATATTTTGAGGGACGGATGGAGGTTTGTGGAAATATGACCAGGGGAGAGGGGGTAACAGTGCGACAGCTAGGGACAAAAGGAGGAATAAGGTCAAATTGGTTGAAAAGAGTGTGACATTTATAGACAGCTTCTAAACCAGCATTTGTTTAATCGTACAACTTATTATAAATCATTACCAAGCAATGTCTGAAAATAAAATGCTAAATTTAAAAACTACAAGTGAAACATAGGCTAAAAAGTTACACAGTAAAATGGAAAATCGGGGTACAGGTTTCATATCCTGTTATTTAAAACACTGAAAAAATTAAGTGAATCATCTGAATTTCTTCTAACAATTTTCATGTCATAAATTTTTGGTTTATAACATGTTTAAATATACACTCATGTCCAAAATTATCTTTACATGCATAAATTAACCAATTTCTCAGAAACTGTGAACTATGAACTTGCTATTTTTTGTGGAATGTTACATAGCACAATGACACATATATAACAAAGGGAAAAAGTAAGGGCATTGCACATAAAATTGTAGCATGAAACATGAAAAATGGTAATAAAATGTGGGAAAAACAATCTCAGAAAAAAAGGAATAACGCAGAACAGAATTAAGCCTTACGATTTCAATACGGAACATGATCTCCCCTGACTTGCACACACATATCACAATGTGTTTTCATGCTGGCAATAACGTTGTTAACTACAGTTTGGGGAATTAAGCTCCACTCTTCAAATAATGCCGTCTTCAGAGCATTTACAGTTCAAGGAGAATGAGGTCTGCATGCAATTGCTCTTCCAAGGTAGTCCCATAAGTTCTCTATCGGATTCAGATCAGGAGACTATGCTGGCAATGGCATTCGCTCAATGCCTACAATTTCAAGGAAGTCGTCAACGAGCATTGCCCGATGTGGACGAGCATTATCGTCCACAAATAAAAAGTCACATCCATATCCACCTCTGAAAAGTCTGACATAAGGCTCTAGAATCACATTACGATGCCTCTCGCCAGTCACATATTCACTGTCGAAAATGTGTGGGGGGCATACATCCATTGATCATTATTCCTCCCCATACCATCACACCTGTAGAACCAAAACGGTCACGTTCCATAATATTTGAGGGATGATTTCATGTTTCTGACTCCCTCCACATGTAAACCCATTTGGAATCACCTGTAAAACTAAACCTCGACTCATCCATAAACAGAACATGGGTCCACTGAGGTGTTTACTACAGTTCTGATCTGCTCTGCACCAATTCCGACATTCCCTCTTATTATGAGTGAACAGTGAAACCCATATCCTTGGCCTTTTGGCGTAAAGGTCTGCATCATTAAGCCTACTGTATACCCTTTGCGGTGATACAGCAGTTCCAGTGGTGGCTACAAGCTCTGAAGCCAACTGGCGAGCAGTAGATTTCCTGTTATGACGGGCAGTCAGTGCCAAATATTGATCTTCGGCAGCAGTTGTCATTTGTTTACGGCCTTGACCAGCCCTTCTTACAACAGTTCCCTAGTTTTAAAATTATTTCCATAATGTAGAGACTGTCTGTCATGAAAAGTTCAGACATCTTGCTACTTCTGTGACAGGCTGCCCTGCTTTGAAGCCATAGCAAACCGATTTGAGCTCTTACACCCTAAACTCAAACGTTTTGTTTGATAACTTTTGATTGGATAATGCTAATTAGGCTTGTTTTTCACATCTTCTGCAAAAATGGATCACATTGATTGGACATTTCATTGAATATCACTAATTTTGTATATGTAAAGATAATTTTGGACATGAGTGTATTTAAAAGTCAATATAATATGAAATGGCATATTTTTTGACCAAAGTTACTTTTAAATATTTAAATATAAAATATTTAAAAGCAACTTCTTAAAATATTTTGTAACCTGGTGAATGACCATTGAGCTTCATAAATGCATTCATATCTGCTGTACCAATACATTAGCATTTCGATCAAGCCTTATAGTCATAACACTTAATAACAAAACCCTAACTTTTGCAAATTACTTAAGATACTAGTATGGTAGACAATCGTAGTTACTCGTATTTTTAAGTACTTCCAAGTATGTATAAAAGAAGAAATTCATAATTAACCATAGCATAAAATTGACTTCATTATAGTGTGTGTCTCACTTATGTTGCAGAACATATTCATGTGAAAACATAAATCAAGTGAACTATAGTGGACAAAGGTAATCAAACTATTGAATTGCAGTATAATCAATCAATTAGATTCAAATCAGGTTAGACTGCTTTAGAAAAAATGTAATCCAATTTTAATTTTTTGCTTGTGATGACATTCACGCACTGAAATAGCCATGGTAAAAAGCATAAAAAGTTATTAATGAAAAATATGATTTTGTAGGCTTATTTGTTACTTCACCTCTGTTACTATATGCAAAGTCTGTCCAGAAAGTAATATGAGATAAGTTCAATAAAAATCATTTATTTGTAGATTATTTTTACAAGCACTTAGAAGCCTCCAAAATAGTCTAGACCTGCATTGATATCCTCCACTCAGCCACCCATTGATGCTTTTCTGAAAGTCTTCAAACGGAATGCTGCTCAGAATGAGCGTTAGGTTTTTCTGTTAGTTCTACAGATAGTCAAGATGAGTTTTTAAACTGGGATTCAGCCAATAGAAAAAACATATATCTGACTGACAGAGTATAGGGATACTCTGCCAAGAGCAAGAGGTCATCCCCCCAAATTACCAAAGACTCTAACATTGGCCGTTCGTATGGGGGGGGGGGAGGCAACCGCCCCCTCACTTCCAAAAGTAAAGGGGCCCTGCTCCCTCACTTTGAGAGTTAAATTAATGATTGATTGAAAAAATTTTATATTGGGTGGATTAAGTTTGAGAAAGAAAAGCTAAACGTTCCTAATAAATGACTATCCTTCCCTATTTTTAGAAGTTATTAAATCAGTAATATTAAAAACCATTGATTATAGCCAAATTTTACAAAAAAATTAAAAAAAAAAAAAAAACAGTTTCAGGGGCCACGCCCCTTACTCCTGCACTTCTTTTGGCATCCCAATTTTTTGGTGCACCATCCACCTATGGTCCCCAAGATCGACGGTCCTCCCCAAAAAAGAAAAAATATCCCTAAAACACCCCTCTCCCCCACTAAAACCTTTGCTGGAATAGCCTGCACCATTACCCTCCTAGGTAAGCACCCCTGCAGATTGGGGTGTACGGTAGTTGGTGCAACATTTTGATGTTGTTATCCAAAAATTCAGTCACTTCGGAGAATGCGTGGAGAGCAATTGAAGATCTTTCATGATTATTTAATGCATCAAGGCTTTTGAATTGGTCGATCAATTCTCCTTATTTTAGATTTTGGATGCAATGTAATTATCCTGTCTATTCATTTTTTTGGCGGGAAGGAGGTGTGGGCAAACGGTGCATACTTAATACACATTGTAGGGAAAAAATAAATAATGCATATTTAGATTATATTTCTGAAGAGCAGGGCTAAAATTCACTCCTCCCAAAATGTTAGGCATGCAAGGTGGTAAGTAATTTTGTATGAAGTGGAGTTTTCTTTAAAACAAAATATTTGACTGAGGAAAATAGATTCCTACACTGTTGAAGAGAAATATTGCAAAAGTGAATATTAGGTAAAATGTAAATAATTTGCTCTCTAGTGCAAAAGTAAACTAAGTTGCCAGAATCTTTATAAAAGATGGGCATATCAATGTATATTCTGCTGTAGCAGAATCTGCAGAAATGAGCTTTCGAGATATTTGAAGAAATGTGTGTTGCATTCAATACTAACAATAAGGAAATGTTGGAATTAGACGGTTTTTTGGCGCCTTTTCTCAGGGGAAACCATATAAGCAAGCTTGTACAATCAAGTTGAAGTACAACAGATCACAAAAAAAAAAAAAAAAAAAGAAAAGAAAAATTTGCAGTTACTGCCCTTTACCTGCAAATGGCAGTGTTGGCATGCAAAAGAAAGGACAAAATGCATGTAGCTTTTAAAAAGTTACCACTTTGCAAGATGATTGTCGACTCGTCAATGTATCAATGTTTATTGTTGTAACAAGTATATGCTTATGTTTCGGATAAACCTATCTTGCCAGATAGTATGGTCTTACTATAAAATCGTATGGTCCTACAAATACTATAATGAAATCACATTGTACAGTTATAAAGGAAGTCCCAAAATGATCGCATAAACTCTGCACACCTTGCTTCCTCATTGGGAGTACATTAGAACTGCCCAAAGAAGCGTTCATGTATGATCCATATAGTTTGAGAAAAATATGAAAAACAATGTATAACGTCACTGCAGGTGCAAGGTCTGCTGTCACATGTAATGTACCTATACTGCTGTTGATATATTCAATAAAGTGTTTTTTCTTGCACTGGCAGTGACGTCATACTTTGTTTCTCACATTTTTCTCGTAAACTGTGGATTGTACAGGTACGTTTCGTTGGGCAGTTTTTATGTACTCCCAAAGAGGAATCTAGCTGTGCAGAGTTTATGAAGTTGTTTTGGGACATCCTGTATTGAACAAATTTTATTCCAGAAAGTGTTAATTTCAGTAGTGCTGAGTAATTTTCAGAAAACTGCAACTTTATTCTTTTAAGTGGGTTTAATCAAGATTGCAAAAAAAAAAAAAAAAGGCAGAAATTTCCTGAAACTTTGTAACTTTCTGTTTTGTTCATTTACAATTTTTATCTTTTGTCCCCCCCCCCAAAAAAAGGAAACCGGGACATAATTTTTTCAGACTAAGAACGTTGGGGTACGTTGGTCGACTTTTTGCGGAGCATATTGAACCGGACCAACCTACCCCAAGATTTTTTAAAACTTTTTCCCCCATAAATCTCACATTATAACAATATATTCTAAGAGCTTTGTATGTTATACATTCTGTTCATGTTACACCTCACATGTTTGAAAATAATAGAAATCAAAATTTAGGGAAAGAAAAGCAAAGGCATATTTCATAATTTAACAAAAAGTATACAACCGTAAAATCCCGAAAAGACACCCCCCCCCTCCCTCCTCATTTTCAAATTATTAATTTCAGAAATGGGAGGTTATAATTGAGATTTTTTTGAAAACTTAGCCAAAAAAATTGTTTTTAGTAGCATTAATTTTAGACTACATAAGAGAAATAATAAGTAAATAAGTTAATATTAATGAAGAGTGAGAAATTAACAAAAACTTCTCATAATTTTCTAGTAATCATAAATGCAGGGGGTGTCATTTTTTTTTTTTTAAAGAAAGGATTTTGCACCTTAAGTTGGCAAAAACTGTATAATTTATCGCTTGAAAATTCATCATGTACTGAATGTAATAGGGTTACAGTAAAAGAAGCAAAATCTTAATGTTCTTGTTTTAGAATAGAAGCAAAAATCGCAATTACGACCGCAAATTCGTTAGGAAAATAGTAATTTCGAAAACTATGCATTACAAAATTCGCGAACATAAAAACAGACAACTACTCGATTTAATGAAATTTACATTTCTGATCCTAAATTCGTTCAATTACTTTATTTCGGCTTTAAAAATGGTTATTTTTAAGTTTCGTGCTACTTTTTAAACAATGCTTTTCCAAAATGGTGTCACATTTTCAAAATGGTTTTGTGTTGAAGGTTATTTTTATATGTCAGAACAAAAATGCCCCTTCCAAAATGAATAAAAAACAGACCGTTTTTTTTTCTCTTTTTGTTTAAATCGTTGTGTTTTCTTTCCTTTCCTTCTTTTTAGAAACGAAAACCTGCACATGGAGGGTGAAACAAAACCTCTATCAATCAGGGTTGGCAAATACCCGGGTTTAAAAAAAAAAACCATGGATCTGGGATTTTTTTGTTTTTTTTTTAAACAAAAAAACCCAGCCAAAACTGGGTTTTTTTAAGGAAAAAGGGTGGGTTTTTTGTCTTTTAAAGGAAAAAGGTGGGGTAATTCTAGGGAATATTTGAATAGAAGTTTATTTTTCTAGAAAGAAGTTCGGTTTAATGAAAAAAGTTGAAATTTAAACTTTTTTTAAAAGAAAAAGGCGGGTTTTTAAGCAAAAAGGTGAGGCATTTGTTGGGAAAACTTCAGTGGAAGATTTATTTTTCATAAAGAAGTATGTTTAACAGAAAAAAGTTAGCCTCAAATATAAATAATAATTTTTAATGTAAATATTGCACACAATTCAAGTAATGAAGTTTCAGAAAGCTGCCAAGAAATTGGGATCTTTTTCCATAAACGGGACAGCTTAGTGCTACTTTAAAAAAGATAATATGTTAAAATTTGCTAATAAAACCAAAGCAAACCCGAAAGAAATAGCAAGATAATATGTAGGTGTGTACATAGCAAAATAACCAAGTTTTTCTTAAAGAGGCCAGTTGCAAATTAATATCATGTGACATACAGTGTGTTTTATTAATTCTGGTTCCCACAACAACAGAAGACACATGAAATTCATAAGGCCCACCCCCTAGTGAACTAACAAGCAACTGTCTTGACAAAGAACTAGGATATGATAGATAAAAGGAACAATGAGCAAGGAATGTGTAGCTGCACTACAAGTTTCACTCACAGAAATTTGCACCACATAGGAAGGGCAGAAAGGTTGTCATTATTTGATGAGCAAAAGGAAAGGGCAGGCACTCCCCTTCCCCTTACCATCAGGCATCTCCTGGATAAGAGTTTTGAAGAAGTAGAGTCACAACTTGAACAAGAGTTAAAGGGCTTAACTATAACTTTGATGCTCGACAGATGGTCCTCTATCAAAAATGATCCCATAATAACTACTTCAATTCATACAGGAAAAAATGGCTTTCTGCTAAATGTTTTAGACTGTGGTGCCAAAAAAAAAAAAAAAAAAACTCGCCGAGTATTGTGCTGAAATCGCATGCGCAGTAATTTCAGAAGTAAAGGTTAAATACAGTGCTGATGTCTTTGCAATTTGCTTTAACAAGGAAAAGAAAATGAAAAAGATGAAGGAATCAGCGGCGAAAGAAAATCCAGAAATCTTAACTTATGGATGCTCAGTGCACTATTTAAATCTTTCAGAGAAAGATGTAATGTGTGTAAGATATTCAAAGTTCTGTTTAAAAAAAATGTAAAAAAGTTAATCAAATCAACATTTTTGAGAAAATGAGAAATGTTAAAACTTATTGTAGAAAGAAAATTGAACTTTTTTTCTTTAATTTTTTGTTCAGATAAAAAATGAAAAGTAAAAACATTGGACCAACGTGCTCCATGTCCCACTATGTATGACAAAATGATAAAAAATTTTTAAACAAAATCTTTTTTCAAGTTTCAAAAGAGGGGTCAAAACCTGGAAAACTATCACGTTCCCATGCCACTGATACAGACCTAGGGAGAAACAACTTCCTAAGATATCCAAGTAAGATAAAGGAACTTTTAGTTTTAAAAGAATATTAATTCAAAAACTCTCTCAAACTTACAAAACTGCCCCAAAGGAGTGAGAGGGAATTCAAAGCTAATGAACAAGTTTTTAGTTTGAAGTGATATACTTAGAGCATATTTGTCGAATTCACTATTTACCCCTACAGTTTTCCATTTTAATGCTGTACTGAATTTCCCAACTAAGTAGTTTTCGTTCTATTCAAAATAATTTAATTAAAGCTATTTCTAAAAATTGTTCTAATTTCTAAAGAAGTACACAATACAAAATGATAAAACTTGCTGAAACCAAAATTTTAGACTTTTTCCCTATTACTAACTACTTACTCTAAATTTCCCATTGACATATCATTACTTATTAATACTGATCATCTTATTAATATGTATTTCTAAAGTTATTTTACTGATCACAACATTATTTTATTTTATTTTATTCATATTCAGACTTCTGATGAACAATGCTTTCTTTTTACATCTGCTTTTAAATGTGGGATCAGAATTTTTTTTATTTTTAATGCTTATTGAGTTGATCATTAAAATATTTTGAACTGAAGAGTTAAGGCTAAGTTTAATCTTTTGTTTTTCAAACAAACCAAAGGGCTAGTTGTAATATTTCCTTTTTTTAATTTGTATAATAGAAATCTTTTTTATGCATTATTTTCCACTTGAAGAATTTCAAAACAGAAATTTTCTTTCATACCATTACAAAACTGTAAACAAGAAAAGGCATTACTTTCTGCCAAAAAACCTTTTTTCTGCATCATGGGAATCTAAAAACAATTAGACTCAAAAGAAAACTAAATTTAATTTAAACAACTATTAAATGATAATATCAAATGAAAATAGGATTTAACTACGCTTGGCTTTTTTGTCAAAAGTACTTAACCAAAGATATTTTATAAGTAAAATATTACAAAGTATAACACACACACACAAATTTGCTCCAACTTTCCCTAAAATAAATAGTATCAAAAATTTATGTAATTATTACTTATACAAAATCAAAACACAGACATATGAAGAACCCATTTATGACTAAAGTTTGTTATCTTTGAAAAAATTCTGTATGAATAAAAATATATTTGAATGTCTCATTTGATAAGCAGCATTATCAAAGTACACAATACACTTATAAATGTATACTGGTTTTATAAAATCCATCTTTAAATGTATTCAATTTTCAATGTGTTTTCAAAGAAAAAAAGCAAAACACAAGTTAATGATTTATTGTTTTGTAATGGCATCAAATAAAAAATTAATACACATGTGACATAACTGAAAGCAAATATATATCCGGTAAGACAAAAGGCACTGGATCTCTAGTTTATGCCAAAATGACTATCCAATGCATCTCAATGAAGTAAACACTTCATATATTTTTTAAATCTTTCAATACAAGTTACGCTCTACAAGGGATTTCCAACAAAACTTGTGTTTAACCTGTTAATAGCTGAGGTCCAATGCATTAATACTTTATTTTTGTATGTATTCTATAACATGGCACTTTAAAATGTAATATAGGAAGAAAAAGTTAGAAGTGTGAAAGTTTTAAATAGGTGTCTAGTCAAAGGATCCAGGCAATTTACAGGAATTCAAGCAGGAAACAAACTTTGATTAATACAGATATTGGTGGTGGGAGGGGGGACGGGATTTCTTTTACTCATAGTCTCACACATAAAATATAAATACAAATAAATGAGAATGAATGAGAAGAATGATAACACTGGTTGCCAAAAATTTTACTCAAATATCTTAAGATTTTTAAGGGAAAAAACAGCAGAAAAAATTGAAAAGTGCAGACAAGAAATTTCCGCTGCAAAGTGACCCTGGTTTTCAAACTTTTCAAGTTCTGTTACAATCCTGTATTGTGAAGAACAACATAAACATGAATTTATCAAACCATACCACTTTTTTGCATGGAACAGAAGATTTCTATTAATGCCTTATGTTCACTATGTTACAAGCAAGCGATCATTCAGAAGAGTTATTTGTAAGGATAACCTTCACCTCCCCTAGAAGCGATATCTCAAGCAATGCTAGTGTATATTTTCTTTGCCATAGTAAGAAAATATAATCAAACATTTTATTACATAGTAAGAATAATACTTATAGAAATAGTTTTAAAAATATATATATAAACAGGAGCCAGAAAGAAGTAACAAACAATCATTTAACTTAAAAAAATAATAACAATCATTTAAGTAAAAAAAAAAAAAAACCTTCCCTTTTGGCTAATGGTTAAAAACAGAACCAGCACTACTTTTTTTTTTGATTGTGTGTTTTTTATTTATTTTATTTTTTTAAGTGCTGCTATTTTTAAGGTAAAACATAATTATGCAACACATTCAAACTTTTTGTATGGAAAAAAAAAATTTTTTTTATTCCAAGAAGACTAGAAAAAGTTTTTTAGATGAGAAGTCATTATTAAGTATATTGAATGAACAGGTTATCTTGCAGAATGAGTGCCGGGCTATGAATCAAATAAAGACTAAAGGTTTCACTTACCAATTAATAAGACACTTAAGTACATAATCCTTTTCCAATAAATAAAACAACCTTTTTTACTGACTCAGTTAATTTTACAGAAGAGTAAATAAAATATAAATATGGGGACTTTCCAATGATTTAAAAAGTATGATACATGGAGCTATTAAAAACTCATTTCCTTGTAGTGAAGAAGATGAAACATCAAAAAAAAAAAAAAAAAAAAACTGTGCACAATTTACATTGTAAACTTGTGAATTCATTTTGAAATGAGACAGTTGGCATAAAGGTAATCTTATACAGTTATCCTTTAAGAAATTGGTTTAAAAATAAGTTTTAATAATTGTTAAGTGTGTTATGCATTTCAGGAAACTTTGCCTAATTAATAAACATAAACTAATATAATAAATATTTATTGACCTTAACTTCCATATGGGGACATTTCCATGTTCTCTTAGGCGTTCTTGGATTCCAACATCAGGAATATATCCAGATATAATATCACCACCAACCATCATTATACCTATAATATTCAAAATAAAAAATAAACAAAATACACTATATGTTCAAAAGTACTAAAGTACTTTTAAAATGCACATTTTTAATGATTTCTTAAGAAATGCGACCAATTGCTTTGTAATTTTTGTCACAGAAAAGGTATGCTCCAGCTGTCATTTTCCAATAAAAGTTATATCACCCTTGCGTTTGGGGGCTCAGCAAATTGAAGAAAACAAAAACGGTTTTTTAATCATCACTCATCGTAAATAGATGAGAATAGGCTGTAATTTCAGAAAATAATTACCTGAGTATATGCAATTTTCTTTCAAAACTATGAATTTTATTTGAAGGTTTTTGGCTCATAACACGCAAAGTTTGCCATCAAAGCTTACCAATCTTTCAGAAAACTTCACAGTATACAAGAGAAGTGTAATACTAAAATTTGAAATTAAAATGCTGTAAATTCAGAAAATATGGACATTTAAAGCAATTAATTTTTCACTCTGCTTGCACAAAAGATAGCAATTTACGATTCATAATCTAAAACCCAGCTAGATTCCTCAACTTATAATAAAATTCCAGTTCTATATGTTAAGAACACTATCAGAGATCTAATGAGCCGAATTTCAATAATTCTTGGATAGGCGACGAATCGTGAGGGATTGAAGGGTTGCAAACTTGTGAACTACCCATCACGTTTCATCGCCTATCCAAGAATTATTGAAATTTGGCTCATTAGTTTGCTAATAGCTTTCTGAATTTTTAAGATATAGAACTTAAATTTTATTATGAGTTGAGGAATCTAGTTGGGTTTTAGATTATGAAAGCTATAAATTGCTATCTTTTGTGCATGTGCAGTGAAAAATTAATTGCTTTAAATGCCCATATTTTATCAAATTTTTGACATTTTAATTTGAAATTTTAGTATTATAGTTCTTTTGTATGCTGCCAAATTTTCTGAAAGCAATTAATCTCTTATTTCTTGAGAAATCCTTAAAAATATGAATTTTTGAAAGTGTCCCAATGTTTTTGGTTATATAGTGTAACTACAGCGCACAATTGAAATCAGCAAAAAAACTATGACTTGCAAGTTCTCTATTTGATGTTTTGATTTCAATAAACTTGACTAAAGTTCTGCCTTCACTCTTATATTTCTCCTTTTCTTTTGAATTTAAGAATCTATTTTCTAAAACATCAGTATACACAATCTAGTTTCAACTGGCAACAATGCGAGGGATACCTCCCAAGACCCCTAGGGTAAGTTGAAATTTTGCTTTGTGGTAAAAGGTGTGAATACATTTTTTTTAATAAACAAATCCAATTATTTTGGACATTTTAACACACCTCTGAAACTGTTTTCACCCATTTTTTAAATTTTTATTATCATTTTTACATAAAGAACTGATTTTTCACAGTATTTCAAAAAAAAAAAAAAAAACTGATATTCAACATTAAATACTGAGTTACGATGCCCAAAACCAATGAGAGAGAAATGCATAAAATAAAACACTACCGTACGTATAGTATGTAGTAATAATAAAATGCTGTACAATAATACTATGGTACAGTAAATATAGTAATTATATTGGAAGCACTTTTTAGTTGCTCAAGCAATTCGTAAGGCTCTACCTTTTTTCTTAAACTGTCAGAAATTCTCTTTTTCTTTCCCTTTTCAAACTGTTAATTCATAGCATGCTTTGGTGAAATTATATTTCATAAACTTCATATTTAGAATTTGAAAAAAAAAAAAAAGAATGATGCGAAGAGGTTATTTGTTTACACTAACAAAGTGATGTTTAGATTAGTATGATGTGTGAAACTTTCACTTTCAGTCAGTTCCGCTTCAGCCCGCTTCTCTTCAGTCTATTCACAAAAGTAATATTTAATTGCCAATAGCGAAAGAGATACTTACACTCCGCAATTCCTTTTCGAAAATTTACTTTCTGCAGTCTAGGCTCTAAAATTCGTTTCTGATGAAAAACTTCCATTACAGCCATTTCGCATAAGGTGAATTGCATTGTAGCGTGAGTTGACAGTAGTTAACTTTGATAGTTTATGACCTTTTGTACATGATTACCTTTTTGCAAAACTTGCTTTAAAAAGCATCATATTTGCTAAAGAAGCAATGAAAAGGAAAATGGACAGTATTTATATAAATTTTACCAGAAACCATTTTTTAGAGCTATTCTATAAGAATCCACTTTATAGTTCACCCTTCTCACTAAAAAAGCAATACATAAGGTAAAATTATTTTTAAACTAGTGTACAAATAAAAACTATACATGAAAAAAAAACAATGTTTGGCAGTAAACTCATTTGACCTATGATTTTTTTTTCTTTTTCCTAGTGTACTCGCCTAGCATTGTTTTTCAGTAGTGATTTTTAAATTCATAATTGTGTAATTCATATTCAAAAATTCTAGCTGTAAACAAACTATTAATTCTAGGTGAATTTTAAAATGAAATGATGCAGTGAATTTTCTTTAGTTTGTAGCAAATCACACACTAATATCAGCAGTGTTGCAAATATTAGAAGAAATACATTACTAGAATTAAAGCTACTCAAACAGTTACTTGACATGTGAATAAGAAAATAATTACAGATGCAATTTGTTATTAACTTATTGTTACCCTTTTATCTTGGGGAACTTATTATAAAGCTGATTTTTACTTCTAGCCATATAATAGCCTATTCTAATTAATAACATTAGCCAACTGAATAAGCGATTATGTTGTATTTCTTATAAAAGTTTCTACTTTCTGGTTCATTTTTTTTCAGGAACAGTTAGCCATCATAACAAAGGACTCAATGTGTCTATTTTATTTCATTAAAAAAACTATGCCTTGCAAAGGCTAGTTTGAACGCTGAACATGAATAACATAAATAAAATTCAAAAAACTTTATAATTCATTACTCGAAAATCAATCCTCAAAAGCAAATCAGTTCACTCTATTTTTTTTACCCTTCACACAAACAGGCAAAAAAAGCTTTAACTTATGGGTAATTCTCCAGAAAATGTAACTTTTGAACGCAAATATTTTTTGATTTCGAAACCTTTTGTTTTCTTTTTTTTCATTCTTACATGAATGTGTTACCTACTAGAAGTAACCATAAACAATGTAACAGCTAAGTTCCAATTATTTTACTCAAAAATAGAAAAAAAATTAAAAAATGCCTTGTTCACGGAAATAAAAGAAAGTAAAATTTTTTAATGTTTGAAACTCGAGGCCAATTTACTATCAAAGCAGTAATTTTGTTAATTGTGCAAACAATAAGCTATTTTAATGATTAGTGGGAGTCTAATATTAAGTTTTCTTAATTAAAGTATAGTTTAATTAGTAGTTACCCTTCCAGTTCAAATATGTGTTAAAAATAGTATGTAGTAAATTTGAGAATATACTGGCAATTTACAATTTTGGTGGAATGCATAAGATTGATGTATCTCCCCCTCTATCATTTATTTTCACCTCAGAAATACTGACACTGATAAGGTCTGTCACGGAGGTGAAGAATTTTCCATTAACATAAGGCCTAATGGATACAATTTTCAGGGAAATATTTTTTTTCTTTGTTACTACAATCTGCACATGTTAAGCATATGAAAACATGTTCATTTCTTTTTTTTTACATTAATTTACATCCCTGAAATTAAAGTTCACGGAGATGAGAAGTTACAATAACCACTTAGTTTTTAAAGCAAAATTTATCTTGTTTTTCGACAAAAATCTTACAACTTCTTTATGGCTGAAAATAGACAAGGGGGCTCCCTTGTATCATGGAAACTAAAATTTGATGTCATTACTGCCACGTGTTAATGAGGAATGGCATTTTGTGTTATGAATTTATTGTGTGACATGACTCCTTATCCTACTAAAACTAACTAAAAAATACAATATAAAAAAAAATTAAATATACTTCAACAATTGGCATTTGAGACCCTTGTGAAAGGAATAATAAATAAATATGTATATACTTTTAATTAAACAAGTTATAAAGCAACATAAACAGTCATACAAGGTGTGTGACATGCCACGGAGGTGAGATTTACATGTTTTGAACCAAAAAATATGCTAAAATAAAAACTATTATTAAAAAAATCGTTGGCAGGTTTAAATAGATATGTTTTTGATGAAATTAAAAAGCATTGTTAGATGAAATGTTCCTTAAAGTTTTTACTGTAAAAGGCATGTAACAGAAAAGTTTCACTTTTTGAAGAATGACCCTTATAGGTTATATCAATAGAACAGATTTCCTTCAAACATCATGTAGCTTCTCAAGTGGACACTAAAATATCTTATTGAAACTTAATGTCCTTCTTTTCATCAGAGACTCGAGTTATGCATATGCCTGATAAAGGAAAGTATCTTATCAAGTTTTAAAGAAATTGTATGATGGAGAAAAACACACACAGATTAAGTTTTTATTATAAAAAAGAAGAGAGACAAATCTCTACATTGTGCTTATCAACATGAATACAATGGGCTATAATAGTAGTTAAATAGGAGACATTTCATAAGCTCAGAAACATTGGGAAGAGAGATATTTTACACTACTAATGTGATACCCACACTCCATGTTTTCACTGACGAAATGTAGCAAGAAGGCTGCTGTTTTAAAGGGATATTATATAAAATTCATTTTTTTGAAGCATGTATGAGAGTAAAGATTTAACTTTTTGCAAAACGATGCAAAGCAATACAGGTAACCATATCATTTCATTATCAAAAATCACTTTTACAAAAAATTTCAGCACACATACTAAAAAATCCATCTTCAGCACCAGTGCCATATGTTTCAGGAGTAGGAGCTATTGAATTTGCACCATGGCCGACTTCAAAACAATGCAAATAGCGTCCATCCAAAGTAGTTACCTAATAATGTATGCAAAAGAAATTAAGTAATTAATTCTTTGAAACTGACATTTAATAGGGACAAAAATATTATCTTCCATGATTGCAAAGTCAGAACTGTTTATTTGAAAAGTACAAAGTATTACAAGATACAATATAATTTTCTGATACTGGGTATCTTCAGAGATGAGCTCTTGTCATTAGTAGGAAGGGCAGGGGATGTTAGTTTTCAAAGAGTGCTCTCAAAAACATTAAAATGTGTTTGAATTATAAATGTGTGAAATCTAATCCACACTGAATTTACACTGGTGAATTCTCTCATGAGTTTACATGCATGTTACACAGAAGTTGATAAACTTAAACTCAAATATTATAGAATATATTTACAACAAAAAAAGTTACATTGTATAAAAGTGTACGAAGATTTAGAGCTCCAGTGTAAATAAGTTTTCTACAAGAAAAGTTTAAACATAGTGATTTTTTCCACAAAACTCTCCTGACATTTCCAAAACCTTCACCTGAGAAATCCCATGTTCACAGAATTTGGATCTTGGAAGCTGAAAATTAGCATATGTTATTTTCAAAGAAATGATTACATTTGTGAAATTTTACTAAAAGTATGGATTGTTGAGCAAGGATCACTAGGCTAGCTGACAGAGAATAACTACTATAAGAAAAATATGAAAACTATGATCTGAAAGGAAGCAACATATTAAATAATATAATTTCCAGAAAACATTTTCAGATTCTGTATTTGAGGCAAGTTAAGCAACCTTTTGGACTAAACGTATGCCATGTTTCATAAGTGTGAGTGTATTAGTTCAGTCAGGATAACCCATACACACAGATAAATAGTGCTTTCTTGTAATAAGTTCAGAGAGACTTTATGGTGATTTGATACTTTTGGTTATAACCAAAACCATCAACCATCATATGCACTTATAATAGGTTAAAATAATCAAGCACAAAGTGTTACTTTGGATAGCAGTGGACCAACAAATTAAAAGTGGATGCTGAACCACTAGGACATGATTGGTAAAAGTGCCATAGGATAACTAACACCATGCTCTGTTGAGATCCAAACCAGGATTTGAACTTATTCCTACAAGGTGAGAGTCATCTATTCTACCAACTATGCCACTGTGTAGTTAGAGAATTCCTGATGAACGACACTAACTGCTAATTATTTTCACTCAAAAGCAATACTTAACCTGTAATAAAATGTAATTAATCATACCCAACATTCAGTTTTAAGGTAACATGAGTTTTTAAAACATTTTCTAAAAATTTGCAAACAGGTATATTTTTTTATTTACGGCCTGTTGAAAAACAAATTCAGAAGAGATACACAGAAGACCTTTGTAACTTATATACAATGAGATTGCAGGTATGCATTTTAAACTAATTTTGGTGCTATTAAACATCACATCACAGAGCATTTAGCTTACTTGAAAACATGGTCAATAATATTTGGAATATATGTTTGGATTGCACATGAGAATTTAATAATACACAGAATTTTATAAGCAAAAATCTTGTATCTAAATATTATCAATAATCACTCAGAAATAAATATTCCACATTGCAAGAAGTAATTCTGATAGCCTAGCTTTACTATATGAATTTTTACTTCCTAGCTGATTTAATAACTTTGTTTTCAAAGGAAATAAAGCAGCATTAAATACTTACCATTTCACATACACCATTTTATTCTCTTACTTTTTATTTATAGATGATTTATTTTTTGTTACTGTAACAATAATAATTTTCATTATGAAGTTCTGAATTAAAGCATAAAGATTAAACACTGTTTTAAACTTAATTTGCTGAATAATATAGCGATTTTCGAAATGTAAAATATATGTGTTTCTTAAGCACAAAATTTACTGTTCACTAAAGAGAAATTGTGTTGCTTGGGAAGAAGTGTGAATAAAATGTATTGCTGTAAATATTTCAACTACCAATCAAGATTAGTAGTTTAAACACTTATAGTATTTTATCTCATTTTAGAATTCATTTCTTAAACAGATTTCTTGCAGGCAAGTAGATGAACAGTGTTTTCACTCATAAGTACAGCACAAAACAAATGGACTAACATAAATACAGAAGACATTTTAAAACATAAGTACAAAAAATGGAAAAAAACATACTTTACAAACACCATCACATGATAAAGAGAGAATCGCACTTTGTTGACTCCGGACAAATGGCCAACTACTGTGGACGAATGTGATATCTCTTATGATATTAGGATGCAACTAAATTTAGAAACCAAAAAAAAAAAAAAGAATTAGAATGATGAAAGATTTTTACATGACAAATTATTATGTAATGTAACTTTTCATGGAAATTCTGCACAATGGTTTGAGTTCAAAAAGGACTATTACAATAAAACGTTAGTTTTATCAAAGCATTTCTTAACAGTAGAGTACTAAATCCTACACCTGGAATCCTCCTGAACATGGTAATTCTGAATTTCACATTTATAAAATTCACATCATTAGCATTTTGACAGTCACAAAACTCTACATCACCCTACAAATTAGTCTGTGCGGCATCTGGAAGCTAAAGCAGCTGACACTTTAGTTAGAACTTTTTAACTTTGTACCATAATGAGAAAGAAATTGCTTATAAATCTTTAGAAAAGTAATATGTTGCTTGAATCAGTTATTACAGACCATATACATTTTCAAAAGCTCATAAATCTGGACTTCTAGCAATAACATTTTACTTAAGATTGTAAATTAATATCAGTTTCTACTCTGTAACAAGTGCTTAACTGCCCGAGTCCTTTGCAAACATCATCTAAAAAAAGAGTTTTCTAATAACATCTTTTCACAAAAAGGAAGTGGTAAGTTAAGAGGTTTTAAACCATAGCATAGGATAAGTGCTCAATATAGTGAGTATAGCAGGTACACGGGACGAAAAACATTTTTGTAAGCAACATAGAAAAAATATACTGCCCTGGAAAGGTAAAGCCCAGTATGTGCAGACGCTCATATGTTTTCTATTTTTTGGACATAACTCTATTGATGTAAACATAGATTAAGTAAAATTAACACTAATTTAATAATCAATTTTAAAACTGGAAATACTTAGAAATGAAAACTAACAATGAAATAATGTGTTGAAAATCTGTTTTAAATATTCATTTCTTTACTTGATACCCAGGTTGAACATACAGGATCAATCAAAAACCTGAATACCTTTGGTTCCAAATTTTTTCCTAAAAATGTGAGCTCAGAAATAAACAAAAGTTTTCAGGACATCACCACTCTACCAATTTGAAGGCCAATTTTTCATCCAGCAGTGTAATTATTCATTACTTACAATATAAGTTTGATGATATGGGTGTTAAAAAAGTAGGCTATTCGAATTATAACTCAGAGAATATCTCAAGAATGAATATGAGAAAAAACTATGTAGCCAATAAATACATGTATATTCCAACATCAGTATCACTTGAGTTGTCAGGAAAATGGTTCCTGCGATCATTTATCATAATGTGGTGAAACTTACCAGACATATACAGGATGTATTACTCATTGCAAAAATGCATCAGCAAAATACAAGTACAAAAGTGAAGACCAGCAACAGGTTATGATGGGCAGCCCTATTATGCAGGTTTGAATCAATTTGTCAATCTCCAAAGAAGATCAAGAGCCCTCTTAAAACTAATCACCTTATTGCAAGTAATTGCAGCTTCCAGTCAACTATTCCTAACACCAATTCAAATAGTAGTTTTTCATAATTTCAAGATTAGCTCTGGATTTAAAAAGCTTAGAAACATCATGAATTCTGCCATCCAACCACATGTAACAACTTCCATTTTAATTAATTTATATGATTGGATCATTTCTTCTTGACTCTCCTTTGCTGGAGATAACATACCTTAAGCATTCTAAGCCTGGAATCATAATTTAAATCAGAAAGCAAAGTTACTAATCTAAAGTAGATCTCTTTTGAACCCTTAGCAACATGTTAATAGCCTTCTAAGGATAAGGAGACAAAAACTATACAGCATATTCTACATGAAGTCTCACCAGACTTCTGTATAAAGGTCGAAATGTATTCATAGAATAATGTAAAATGGATTTAATGATAAAACCCAGGGTTTTGCAAGCTTTGTTATTTACTATAATGCATTATTTATTAAACTTTTATGTCCTGATTAAGTTAGACACTCAGATCCAAAACAGTTTCAGCATTACTTAATGATGCTGATAAATAATAGCTAACATGCTTACGTCCAGAACCTAAATACGTATCATTACCAAACACATATCATATACATTCATTTTAGAACAACGATTCTCAACCTTTTTTGATCTCCAGACTGGAAGAGCTTTTGAAAAAAAATAACGTAAAAGGTTGATGAGTTTTTCTTCTTTTTTTATTTCTTACTTTTCTTCTTTCTTTTATTGTTTTCTGCAAAAAAACACCTTGCAATTGTGGACCATTAAAAACATGTGAAAGATTTTTACTGGCTGGGGAGGTTTTATCCAATCCCCCATTTTTTTTTCAAAAAAGAAAAAAAAAAAAACTCAAGGATTGTTATATACTTGAGAAAAAATTTGGGGAACAACTGAGGGATATTTCCCTTTTTTACAAAATGTAATAATAATAATGAACGAGTTATTAAATACATAAATAAAACTTTACTTGGCGTTTAGGAATTGTTACAGAAAATATTTAAATGTTAAGAATAATATAAGTAGTTATTGCAACAATCATACAAAAGTAATAAACATTGGTGAAACATCATAGAAAAGTGTGAAAATTAATTACAAAATTCATGTGAAATGGTACTTTTGTTTTTGAGTAAGGAATGTTTTTAATGTGAACAAGCAAAAACTCTCAGTCAAATTTTTCTTTGGACCAGTGCCGATCAGTCAAACCGCTGGTTGAGAATCACTGTTGTAGAACATATGTATAGATATTTCTAGCTCATATTGACTACTCTGTTTTTTAAGTTCTTTAACGTTTTTTATTGCATTATATTCCTTAACATTGCATATCTCTACTTATCTTACACATTACATAGGTAGAATGCATGCATTTTTGTGATGCAAAAAAACATTGTTTGAAGTTCAGGAATATAAAATTGAACAGTAAATTTTGCAAAAATAACTACAGCAATTTTATAAGCAATGATGGAATAATAAATGAACGCCCAACTGCAATGATTTCCATTCCATGAACAACTAAAATTATTTCATTTAGTTTTATTTTTAACTTGAATTCTATTATAGCTAAACAGTAAAATTTCCAGTAACATAATTCTTATTTCTTGTATATTATTAATAGTGAAAGCTTTCCAGCAAAATACAATTTAAAATTTCAAGTCATAATGTAATGTACTTAAACATATCATCACCTCAGAGCAACTGTTAAGATATCTAATTCCAGAAACAACACTAAGGTCTCACTGCTGCTCTGAGATGACATTATATAGAAATTAAATCATTGAAAAAATAAGTTTCGCCAAGGAACA
Organism: Uloborus diversus; assembly: GCF_026930045.1. NCBI lineage: Eukaryota > Metazoa > Arthropoda > Arachnida > Araneae > Uloboridae > Uloborus > Uloborus diversus. Next base: position 141,721,378 of record NC_072733.1, on the reverse strand, counting down.
CTTACATCATACACAAAATCCAAAGGAAGGGGCATCCTCAAGTCAAATAAAGTCAACCCCTAGAAATATTTATAAAATGTTAAGTATACCACTAAATCAAAATGATAAGTAGATTAAAAAAAAAAAAGTACCTTCCCATTCACACAACTACAGACAGCCATATTTGGACACACAGGATCCGCAGCTAACCCCGCACGATCTCTACCATTAAAGGCACCTAAGAGATACAAATGATGTTAGCTCATAATGATTTCAATGAAGGCTTATGTCCAAAATTAACAAACTCACTGATGGCATCACTGAATTAATAATTCTAGTACTTGAATGATACAATACCCATACTGATTAAGCTTGGGGGGAGGGGTTGAACACCCTCTTTCAGTTGAAATAGGAAGCTAAAATTCTTCTAGTATATTACTATCCACAAGTCTAAAAATATTGAGGGGTGCCTTGTAATCTAGGAAACTTTTTTTACATGTATTTTTGAACCACTTCAGAGCAGGGTTTCCGCTATGGTCGCATTTTTCGCAAAATGCGAAAAATCTATTTAAATTGCGAAAATAAAACAAGGCGTTTTCGCTTTTTTGCTCAAATAAAAAAGTACAGAAACAAAGAATTTAAAAAAACAAAACTATGCATGAAGCATGATCCGAGAGATTATTAAACAAGAACAGCGATACTCAACTTAATCATATTACAATTCTTAGTTCAGAAAATGTTTCAATTACTATTAAGTTCAACAGCCAGTACTGAGTCATTATTTGCAATCTGACCTCCTAATAAATGAATTTTTGGGCTTCATTAAATGTCGATGCTTTTTTTTTCTAACTTTAGCTTTTTTGCTAAAGAAATTTTAAACTCAGCTTAAACCCTGCTTCAGAATACTTACTGGTTTGCATTCTTTCACTGGTCTTCAAGCTTTGTCAGTTTTCAGAGAAATCAGTGGCTCAACAGTAATTCAGTTGCATAAGTATTTTAAGCAGGAATTTTCCATCAGTTACAAAGAAGTAATATCAATAATTAGATTTGAAAAAGAAAAAAAATCAAGATCACCATCATAAACAAACTTCTAAAACTTATTATTTACAGACTATAGTCAGAAAATGCAGCAGAACTCAAGTGTATCTGAAGAGATGGCTTACTGACACAAAAACATCTTTTTATGTTTGCATATAGTTATCTCTCATGTTGAAAATTTAAAACAACTATTCTGACACCAGACTTACAATTATCATATGACATAACTTGCTCCCCTCTTTCAACATCAATAACAGCAAGTCTTCGTGCAGTAGTGGATGCAAGTATCTATAAATCAGAGATAAATTTCATTACTTTTTGAACATAACTCTCATTTGTCATTGCCCATATTTCATTTATTATGAAAGTATATGCCATTTTCATAAGCGTGATTGAAACAATTTTTGGATTCAATTTGCACAATTCAAGGAATTTATGTGAGATAAGAAAAATTAAGTCTATGCTGAAAAATATCAGAATAAGTTTACAAGATAGTGAACAAGATTTCAAGTTGGAAGCTGAACAACTGAACAACCTGCTTAAAGTCAAAATTCTATGACAGAAAATGTTCAAATCACATAAATTCTTAATATCTTTCGTGGGAGACAGTTGTGAGCAGATGGAACTTTACATAGTGACTATTATAGGAAAAAAACAATCACCTATAGTAGATATTTATCTTAAGATAAATATTTATGTTCTTTTGAGATCAAAAACTGATTTAGTTTGACAAATACTTTACTGTATGGCTTCCCCTGAAATAGGAAGTTCATTGCAACTGTAAAACCTTTTCATTTGCACGTTTGCACTGATGGGCTGAGAAGATTAGCCTTTTTTAGAAAAAAAAAAAGGTGTGACATTCATTTAGAGTATGCATGACCTCTGGGCAATATCATAATCATATTGTGACCTTACAACCATTGGAACTATTTTAGAATGAACATTCTCTTTAACAGTTCGTTGAAATGTTTTTTAAATTACTTCAATGGATAAAACTTTTGATTTTATTATTACAAGACAAGAAGCAAAAAAGTTTTTTTTTTTTTTTGTAGTTATCAATGTAATTTTTTAAATATTTCTTTTTATTTTTAAGCTTCATTATGCTATTTTTTAAAAAGTTATTAGTTTTATTTATAAAATATATTGTTCACAACTGTATTGGAGAAGAAGTTACTGATCAAAAGCATCATAAGATCATTAAAATCCTGTACATTTTTCTATAGATTTCCTAGTCGAGTTTAAAAGAACATTATTTTTCTGTTCATACTATTTTCACCAAAGAAAGAAAATGAGAAATAGTTATTTTTTAGCGACATTATATAGAAAATTAAATACATAGGTAAATTGCTGATCTATGTATTTTCTCAATGGGATCAAGCATCCCCCACGAAGGGATCAAGTATCCCTTGAAGTGGGGATACATAATCTCTTTACAAAATATTGAAAAAATTTATTTTACAAAAATTTTCTGTTTAATTTCAACTACAAAAAATATGGTCAGATAGAGGAAAAAATTACCGTTGTTGAAGCAAGAATTTTTTAAAAACTGATCATTTGCAGCAGAAAAAAAATAATTGAAAACTAAAGTGGGGATCAAGTATTCCCAGTTTCCTCTACAAATGCAACTTTTGCCCAATAAATTTTAACGTCTGTAAATTATATTATCAGAACAGCTATGAAAAAAGGACACATTGAAACAGGAATGTTACATTTTTAATAATTAAAAATGAAATCAAAATCAAACATAGCTTATTAGTCATAATTAGAAAACAACATAAACTTATTAATATGAAGTAACAAATTAAAGTAAAATTGTTAAGCCATATATAAAGGAAAATGCATTACATGAAAAGTGGAAAAATTATAAGGATATCTTCTAATGTGTCTTGAAATAAATTAATATTCTACAAAACCAATATCTATTACAGAATAATCCTTTTTTTTTTTCAATTCCCCTTATTAACTGTTCAGTAGGGTGGGCCGAAAAAAGAAAATTTTTGATAAGCAACTTCTAATAGCCAAAAAAAGTTGTGTGTTGCCATCCTAAACATAGGAAAAATAATTTAAAAAATTAATATTTATGTCTTCAAATTGCACATTGGCAGCAAAGTTTGAAAAAAGGTAAAACATGGTTAATTTTCAATTAATTTTATAAAAATTTAAGCGTTAATTTTTTTTGTTCAAAAACGGATTAAATGCTTTCTTTTAATAGTCTTTTCATACATCTTTCAAAATATTTGTATTCCTTTACAGTTTTTAGTTCGCGCATGAGCCGCAAATTTACGTGAAATTAATCAAAAATTGACATTTTTAGCTTATTTTGCACATTGCAGTATTTCTTCTTTTATATCCCAGTTACATTTTTTTTTACAATAAATGTGAAGTATACAGCTCTTTACTGGAAATGTAATCATGTTTTGTTCCATTAACAACAAAGAATCAACCCCAAGTAGGTGGTTGCACTTCATGTTTCACCCAGCAATTCCCAAGAAGAGTAGTTATTTACAGGACTTATATATTTGTAAAGTAACTTACATTCACAATAACAATATTTTTTAAAACAAGTTTCTAAGTTTAGATCGAGGTTTGAGGTTGGACTGGTGACTCAATTTTTTTATATTGATGATCGCGAGCATAACATTTTCACATTAATCCATATCTTGTCTCCATGCCAAAATACCCAACCTACCGACTCACTAAGCAGTTTAATAACTCTTTTTACAGCCAAAATGTAAAAGAGGAACATTAACTGAATTGTTGGTAAAGCTTCAACTGTTTTTGTATAAATATATATTATTAACTTTGATAGAACTCGGTCAGACAAAATCAAACTTTTAAAATCCGACTTAAAAAGCGAGAGAAAGTATATTTGATGGATATTGTCAATGTAATACATAAACAAAAGTGCAAAATTGCTCTCGCTCTCACAAAACCAAGACTTTTCAGTCTTTAGCATTTCTTAATGCGTGCTAACGGAGAACTAGGGCTGTATATTTATAAATTCAAAGTGTACCATTCAACATACTCATAATGGTTTCTGAAATGCATTTTCTTTTCAAAGCTAGAGGTGCAAATGACAATGCCTTCCGGGCCAAGAGTATTTCTCAAAAAGAAAAGCATAAGAAAGAGGCAAGAATTGCAAATCAAAATAACCAACTTCTTTCTTATTATACAGAAATAAAAACACAAAACAAGTATGTATGAATTTTCATTATTTTCTGCATTAACTCATTTTTTATGAGCACTCTGTCATAACGAAGAGATAATATGGTTCATTGGCACTCCTTATAAGCGAGTTTTACTGCATTTTTAATAGAAGCATTTACACCAGTGCTCTGTGAGAGAAGAATTTTATATTGTTCAGCTTTAGTTTGCGCATTTGATTTTTAAAAGTCAATCAATAAATAGTATAATATCATAAGTAAAAAGATTTGAGCTTAAATTAAACTAAAACCTCAATGGAATGATTTATAATGATACACAAGAAATACATACAAACATTTTAAAAATATTTTCTGCCAAGAACATATGATTATAACAATGAATCTATAAATCTCTACAATGTATCAATCTTCAGAGATTAATTGAAATTTGAATTAAGAGAAAAGATTCTTGGGAGGGTCGTAAGACTCTTAGGATCATAAGACTAAGAGAAGGGGAGGATTACTAAGACCAAACATATAAGAAAAATCTACTGTGAATGGTGCTCTTTATCAATTATAAATATAAACATTCAAAAAGTTACCCTTGAGCCATCACTTGTAAAGCGGACAGCATTAACATTTCGTGCCAGACCAAGTGTTGAGATCTATAAAATAAAAAGCACCCATAATAATCAATGTAAAGAACACATTTTAAAATAATGAACTTCTGAAAATTGGTGCTTTTGCTTATAACATGATCAAGCATTATTTCATGTTTGACAGAGAATTAAAGTGATGCATGCCTAAAGAAGAAAAATAACAAAATTGATGAAAGATCAAGACACTAGAACAACATATCTAATGAGGGTTTCTGGAGCCAAAACTTGAATTACCAGCCAACCAGTATCACACATGCTTGAGCTTAGAACATTTTTTCTGAATTTAGGATTTTGTTGCAACCAGTGTTGAATTATTGAAGCGTTTTTGGTTCAAAAAAAAAAAAAAATTTAAAAAAAGAAAACTGCAAAATGTAGAACATTATTCTTTGTCCCCTTTTTTAACAAAAAAAGTTCAATACTTTGATGTAAAATTCCCTTACAGTAAGCTCCCAATTATTGGCAGAATAGGGTGGCACAGTAACTTTGGATGAGTGGATTTTGCCAATAATCCGCAAAATAGGTAAAAAACAATACTAGTATATATAATAGCTTAAAAAATCCTTGTACTGTCAAATACATTTAAAAACTATAGCTAAAGACGATAAATGTATGTAAAAGCTAAAAAAGAATTGGTCACTACTGAAACACATAACACATGCAAATTGTGAAAACAGATAATCTACAACAGATCAAGTTAGATTATACCAAAATCAAGGAGATATTTTTTTTTTCAATGAAACTGGTCTGGTTAATCATTCACATGGGAAGAAGTGCATATGTAAAAATAAGGTTCCAACTAGTCCAGGTTTGATGACCTTAGAAGGTTTAATACATAGGCCGCTAGAGAAGCACCAAACAAGTGAGAAGTCAAAAGAGTCATGAGGGAGGGTAGATTAGGTTGGCAACATCTCTAATGTAGACTTTATTTTTTTATTGAGCAATTGAATTTCAACATTACTATTGAAAAAATGAACTTCTCTAAAAAAATTCAGGATACTAACTAAAAAATCGGGATCGATGGTAACAAGCCTCCCTCTTCCAATTCAAAGCTCCATTTTCATTTTTGTGAGGTAATAACATGAGAAAATATTTAAAAAAACATTTATGAAGTCAATTGGTCTTTCTTTAAACACGTGCATCTCTTTTGTGATTTTTCAATCAATTGTTCATTTTTGAACTGCCCCTTAATACCCTATATGAGTCACCTATGGTTTGTTGTCATTAGAAGGGAGGGGGAAAAAAGAAAAAGGAGTTAATAAAAATGGATTTTGCACTTGTTAAATTAAAATGGGTGCATTTTTCTAAATTTGGAAAATCATCCATGCAAGGGAAAAAATTCAAAACATGAAAACTGCAGATAATTTGCAAGTTGAACTAGCTAATAACAAGCTGTAATTTAACCAGAACCTGAATTTAACTGGGGCTAAGGTTAGACTTAACCCAGTGTGACTTTTACCTATTCCCAACAGTTAAAATACTTTTGCAAGGACGCCTCTTTCTTTGGTGAGATCAAGTTAAAGCTGCATCACAGGAAGCCTTACAGGTGGTTGTGAAGAATGGCTTCCAGGAGTACTTCCAAAAGTTATACGAACGTTGGCAGAGTGCGTAGTCACTCAACAGGGGTCTGTCCAGGTTTTTTCATAGGGTCCGTTTTTTGTGAAAAATCAAATAATTTTGTGAAAAATGAATTAATTTTGTGAAAAATCAAAAAATTTCGCAAAAAAAAAAAAAAAAAAAAAATTTTGTTAAAACGAAATTTTAGAATTTAGAGATGGCACAAACTGCATCAATTAAACTTAAGTTGAGTGTTTTCTTCTTCTATGACGAGAAAATCATTCTGGATTTTTTTTTCTGATATTTGGCGTGGGGGGGGGGGGGGCATCGCTCTTTCAAGTATCAATATTTATCTACCATTCTGCATTATGTTAAATTATACTAGATATATTTCTGTACAGTATTTAAAATAATAACAAAAATATAAATAAATAAAACAAAATTCAGAATAGGGTTCAGCATTCAACTTTTTGACCCAAGACACTCTTAAAAAGCATGAAATTTCGTTTCTAACTTATAAATTCCGTGATTTTAACAAAAATAAAAAGAAATTTCAATTGTTTACCTCTTAACAAAGCGTAATAATCATCAAAAATTCGAAAAATCGGATTCCCATAGCGGATGCAAAGAGATCGCAATTCTCAAAGTGAAGGCATCAAAAGTATAAAAACGGCTTGTAAAAAAAATATTTTTGATAAAAATTTTTTAAAATTGCATTTTAGAGTGCTATGATAACATATCATTAATATCTGTGAACACAGTTGACCCCAAAAAATAAATAAATAAATAATAATAAAATAAACCATCTATTCAGCATTTTAATTTTTAAATCATAACAGAATTTATGGAATTTTGCTTTTAAAACTTGAAATGAGAGTTCTAACAAAAATAAAGAGACTTTTCATTTATTTGAATCCTAATAAAGCGAAGTTAGCTTGAAAAAAGAACAAAATATGATTCTCATATCGGATGTTAAAAGATTGCATTTTTCAAAATGTAGACATCTAAAGAAAAAAAAAGCGGTAATTAAAAGAGTTTACTTAAAGTTAATCATCCTTGTTAGCATCGAAAAATCAAAACCCATATAATTTTCTCCCAAAATAACAATTAAACATCGCACCGCACCGTAAAAACTCAAATATTGACAAGCCGACAAAATGATGAGAATATTTTCTAATCTCATTATAAAGGTTCAACGCCAGACGCTAAGTGGTGATAGTTTTGAAGTTGGTAACCCTATCTGAAGCGATCATATTTTTTCCTCACCCTTACTATCCCTTTGCAGTTCTAAGTTCATTTCGCAGATATATATTATTATTGTTTATTAAATCATGAGCGGAGAAAAGTGCTTACCAATGCCTTTTCAGAAAAGTTTACAACAACACCGCTGCTAATTAGCTGTGATAAAACAAACAACCATTATATTTATTTGGCAGTAGCAATTATTTATCGCTTGAAGGAGCATCGGAGCATCGCAAGAGTGCCGATTTTTTTTTTTTTTTTTCAAAATTAGCCGATTTTGTATAAGCTGATCCCTCTAATTTGACTTAAAAAAAGGTTCCAAAACTTATCGGTTTATACAGAGAAATATGCGTGTATGCGTTATTTTGCTTTCAGATTTGCTCTTTCAATAAACAATTTGTGACAGATCCGATCTTGTTTATCAGAATTTCGTGAAGGGTCCGTTTTCTTTGATCGGGATTTTGTGAAAGGTCCGTTTTGTTTGATCGGGATTTTGTGAAAGGTCCGTTTTGGTTGATCGGATTTTTGTGAAGGGTCCGTTAACGGACCCAAATATCCTCTGGCCAGACCCCTGCTCAAGGTGACTATTTTGAAGGTCCCTATGCTTCGTGATGTGAACTATTCAGGGTAAGATTTTATATAACTTGTCCCCAAACTTTTGGATTGTACTCTGTAGAAGGACTGTTTTGACTAGAGATTGTTTAGAATACCATGAAACTAATTTCAATAAAAGAAAAACTAATGTAACTAATTTATTAATCAGGACTGCCACTAAGTTTAGGTGTTAAAAATAATAACTTTAGAATAGCCCTGCTATAAAAAAAAGTCTCCAGATGCAAAAAATAGAAGCTAAAATGGTCTCCAAAAAACTTGTTCTTTGTATTAATACTTGTATTGATTGGAGATGCAATGAAACTTCAAGAAATTAGAAAAACTTATGCGGGGAGGGGGAGGGTCTAAAACAAAATTGGCTTTATTCTACACATGTTTCAACAGTACATAAATATTAATTTCTTAAACATATTACGTAACATTATGTAAAATTTATGCTTAAATACAATTAAGAAACTGGCAAACTTAAAATCAATAATTGTCTTTTTTAAATACCCCTTAAATATTACGGTATAAAAATCTTATGAACTATTGAAGATCTTAATTCTTTTTCAACAAAAAAAAATAAATAAATAAATAAATAAAATAAAAATACAGAAAACGATGTTCAAGGACATTTAAGGATCACACACCATATTTGAGATAAGTTATTTTTTGAATTGATTAAAGTATGTTTTATCCCTTTCTTTATAAAAAGCTTTTTTTTTTAAATTTGTAAGTAGAAACATAAGGCACAGGAAATATTGATGTATTTTTTTTCTTCTAGCATCCTCTTTGTATACATGAAACCTAATTCAAAAACACAATCAACATTTCCTACCATCATATGCAACAACATCACATTTGATCATAACCAGAAAAATTCAAATAATTATGCAAGTGAAACTATAGCACATTCTGCTTGAACAAAATTTTGTAGCTTTTAAAAAAATATGTCTAAAACAGAATGATTTTTGAGCCTCAGTCAATTGCAGAACTGCTGAATTTCTTTTAAGTAAAAAAAGTCTGTAGTAAAAAATAAATTTTCTTTTACTCCTTTTGACACACGCAGCCCTAAATTTTATTATAGTTAACATGAAATATGCAAGATATTCCCTCCTCTCCACAGATTCCGAAGTCATTCAAGAGCTTCACAAGAATAAAACTAGAATCTGCGAAAATATGACTCACTAAAACATGACATAAATTATTTCATAACAGAATTTCACAATTAAAACAGCAGAAAGAAATTATTTACTTGGTAACACATCAGTAGTTCCATTCTCTGGGCAGAATACAAATTGACTTTTCCATCATATGCACCAGAACAAAATAAATATCTATCCTAAAAAGATAAGGATTTTATATAAGGATATTAAAATACCAAATCAAACAAAATCTAAGAATAATATTTTTATATTGTATATATGAACTAAAGCTCAAAACTCGCGGTCGCCAGTCGCCAAATGCGACCAATTTTCAAATTTTGGCGACCATTATTTTCACTTCAGTCGCCAATGTGGCTACCATTCGCCAATGCAACCTTCCCTGACCTATAGTCTTGATATATGACCTTTCCCCAAATTCTTTTGTCCACTAAAAGATTGTCTATCGGATCGCCAGGGATGAAGGAGGGAAGGGGGGGAGTATTGTCCAATTGTGGCTAATTGTGCTATGTGTTCTTGTTCTGAATAGAAAACAAAAATCGCAATCACGATGGCAAATTCGTTACAAAACTTGCTATTTCGAAAACTCGGCTTTCTTTACACGCGATCGTAAAAATAGACAAATTTCATACACCAATTTAGTAAATTACGCTTTTTTGATCTTAAATTCATTTTTCAACTTTATTTCTCCTTAACAAATGGCTATTTCTTCGTTTTGCGGTATTTTTAAACTACGCGTTTTCAAAATGGCGTCACTTTGTTATTGTTTATTTTATCAGTTAAGACGAAAATGTCCTTTCCAAAATAAAAAGAATTAATCTTGTACATTTGGTTTACATATGAATAAACAAAAATGGCGCCATTGAGTCAAAATGCACCGAGACAAGGTAAAAACTATATCGTTGAAAAAAAAAGTTTTTTTGCAAGATTTTTGATTTTTTTGTTTTAATCTTATTGTTGGTTTTTCCTTTTTTTTTCTTTTTAAAATAAAAAACCTACTGGAGGAGAGGACATATCCGTTTATTTCCTTTATTTCTCCTTAAAAAAGTTGTTATTTTTAAGTTTCGCGGTAAATTTTCAAAATGGCGTCCCGTGTTTTCAAAATGGCGCCACGTTGTAGATTGTCCATTTTCACCATTTAGAAGAGGAAAATGTGTGTTCCAAAATAAATAAAGAGAAGTACAATCGTATTTATAAAACACATAAATAATAAAAAAAATGGCATTCCTGGATCTAGAGAAGGTGGAAAGAATACGGCTGAAACCCTTTTTTTCTTCTGCTGGATCTTTTATTTCACTTTTTTTTTTTTTTCCGTTTTGTTTTATATTGTTTACCTTTCTTTTATTTATTCATTTTTTGACACTCTGGCTTCGATTTTTATAAAAATCTGCATGCATTTGTAAAAACAAAAAAATATTTTTGTAGAATTGCAAATGGTTTAGGTTTTACATTCTGTTCAAGTTTTTGGTATTTTGTTGTTTTCTTTATCAAGGAACTAACTCGTGTTTTGGTTGAAAGCTGTGATGTTTCTAGAAGTTTTGAAAGCTGAAAAAAAAATTTAATAATAATAATAATCTTATTTATTTATTTTTTTATCCTGATGTGTTTTGCTTAAAGATAAATAAATGCAGATTATAGTTTGCAAAAGATGTGTTAAATAATATCTGGGCAGGGGTGCCCGTTCCCCCCAAGTTCAATTCCCCCCCTCCAAAATTTTTCCTCAACCCTCTTTTCCTTTTTTATTTTTAGCTCGTTTTTATTTTATTTTATTTATTTTTTTAATATTTTTTATTTACTTATTTATTTTTAATTATTATTTTATAAGAAACGTTCTTTGCTACGCCAATGACATATGCACAAATACTAAATAAATAAACGGATTAAAATAAATTAAATAATTTAAATTAAAATAAAGTTTGGCTATCATTTTTTGAGATTTGGCTACCATTTTGGGAGGATCTGGTAGACATTGGCTACCAATTCAAAATTTGAGTTTTGAGGTATAATATGAACAGTGGAAAAAAAGGGACTGAGAACACAAAACTATGATTAGACAGCATATATACAGAAGAATAGATTAAAATAAATCAATTCATGTAATAAATTAAATTTTTTTTCAAAGGTTCACATTCAACTCAAGTCAAAATTAAGCATTTTTTTTTAATTTAAAAGAATTTCTTCCAAAATTAAGCGCCTAGATATAAGAGAACACATTTATAATGCAAAAAAGAATTTGTGGTATGACTCAAGTACTTATAATAACCTATTTATTATCTAAGTTTCAGGCTTGTTTTGCTAATGTTTCTGGTTAATGTGCTGCCTAAAATATCTAAGGATGTTTGTTTCACAGCACAAATAAATTCCAAAGAGAAGTCCAGTTACTGTATGTGGATCTTGATCTTATTTTTCATTGAACAGGACAGCAATTTCAGATTTTATGATACTACTTCTGGTTAGCATATGCAGTTTGTTCTTAAGGGTACATCTGATTGGTATAATCTTAAGCACATGAGCACAGTATTTGATAACTTTTAAACTGTCATCTTTTCCATTAATATTTTGATGTTTATGAATTTTTGACAAGTTTTCTGAGAAGAATGGTGAAAGATATTTAAATACCTTTGAAAAAGGGGCTGATTTCTTGTGACAGTAGTATTCATAGCAATGACTAACCTCTGAACATACTTCAGGCAATACAATAGTGTCCCATTAGGCTCTTCTACATCAGTAGTTACACTTCTCATAGAATTAATGTAATTTTGCCCACCAGTTATAAGAAATCTAATAAAACCCAGCAAACTTTACAAGGATCCATAGTATCTTTAGATGAAGGAAAGGCTTAATTCTGCAGTAATTTTTACATACATGCTGCCAGAAATTTTCTCAACTCAAAGCAAAAATGCTTTGACTTGAAGATCAAAATTTTTAAGCTCTCATTTTAAGATTTAACAACTTGCCAAAAATTCAAAGAATGTGTTCCTTTTAATTCTATTGTCAGTGCAAATCAATTAGCCACCAACTACATTGCTGACTATTTATCTCAGTTAGGACAGGCCCACATAGGAAGCAGCCAGCACTACATACATTATTTTCTTCATTTAATAGAAAATATTTACAGGAAGAAATTCAAGTCGTAGTCCAGTCTAAGTTTGACTTATTTTCTCATGAGATTTGGCAGTTCTACTTTTCATCAACACACATCCTCCCAGCCCAGTTCATGCCCAAGCTTAATTTTTATTACTACATATCATTGCACTCTCCTTTTCATATGCACAATGATATTCTAGAAGCTTATGAATTTCCATATAAATTTATTATCTATACAAAACCTAAACTCTCATGAATTCAAAACGTAACAACAAATGTGTAACTTTTAAACAATTAAATATAGTTAAAATACTTTAACATATGTATATATTATTGAACACAAAGTAAATTGAAGATGAATGAAAAAAGCTAACAAGCAAGTTTTAGCACAAATTAATATACACTAGCATTTTCACTTACTCTGGGACTAAATGCCACACCTCGAACACTACCCTGATGAAACTTCAAATATTTAGGTGTGCCTTCTTGCTGCATAGTGAACGCTTACTGAAAATAAAAATTTTTCAAAAATATTATAAATATAAGTGATGTTTACATGTGTATAGGGCTGTACTGATATCAGATAGTTACTCTACATGATTTACTAATGACTAACTTAAATATGCAGCAAATAAACAATAATTTTGCCTACACCAAAAAAAAATCCAAAAATACTGAACCATCAAACATTTTGGCAAACTAATCTTTCGGAAAAGATTAAAAGAAATTTTTTTTGCACTAGGGGCATATTTTTGAAATACTTAGAAAATCTTATGCAACTAAGTATATAAAAACTTACTAATGAACACGCGTATCTGCCAACAGCAAAAGCCAAGATAGGAGATGGTAGATGGACGAGCCCTCCTCCCTGAAATATATTTAGATTACTATTTTTTTAAAGCTTATTATTTTTACTTTCAAAAATTAATGTTAAACCAACCAGGAAAATTTTTGCTGAGTGTGACCATGAAGAGATCAGAGACGTTATTTTATACTTTAAATAGGAAATTATATTTTGCTGAAATTTTTAAACCCACAAAAGGTGTTTCTTATACCTGGATAATAATTCCAAACAGTGTTAGAAATTAAAAAAAAAAAAATATTCCTCAAATAAAAAACTTTCTTAAACTATCTCATCCAATTAAAAGAAAATATTTGTTTTCTTACCAGATTTTTAAGGTTGACAAGCAAACATGCCTTGAATAAAAAGTGTTTATGTATATTCTCAGATTGAAATTAAAAGACTTGATTACAGAAAACGAAGGCTGTCAAAAAATTTCTAGAAAATATTGCTGAGCTAAAAGCTGTTTTGAACGTAAAATTTGTGAGATGCAGAGAAAAATCTAAAAAAATGACCCACTTTACCCTATCCCCATAAGAATTTTGGATTGAAAGGAAATAGTTTGACTTGTGACCTCATCTAATTTTGAAATTACTGTTCCCTGTAATTTCTCAAAATTCTTAATATAATCAATTTTTCTAAAAATTATGAATTAACTTCTTTGAGCAACAATGTTTTTGTATGTTTAAGGTTCCAAATAGAGCTAAAGCAGTACTGAATGTGATATACATATATCTATAAAGTCAAAAACATAATAATTACAAAATTTTTGAATGCAAAAGTTCAACTCTTCGGGGGGTGCAAGACACACCTCATCAGTTAAGAGTTATAGTATGAAACTGAATTGTTCATACTTGCCACTTACAATAAGCTCAAATGTAAAAAAACTCGGGCATCATTACTTCAAACCCCTGTACATGATTTCAAACTTCAAAACAGGAAAGCAGCAAGCATAAAAATTTTGAAGATTCTTAGATATTTGATAAATAATTTGGTACCTTATCTGTATTTTCCCCTTTCAATTCAGTTCTTACTTGATTTTAATATAATACTTTAGGACTCCAATCTATTGTTTTCACATCTATTGTTTTATGATGCCTATGTTCATTGCAAAAATTGCATTTGAATAACAAACCAAACCATCTACTGTTGTTCAAAAAGTAGATTTCCTGTGTTTATCGTTAATAAATTTTTCGTCTGACCGAAATTCAGTTAAAAGGCAAGTGGATTTGTATGGCATGCAAATTGAAAGAGTCCATTTATCTTTCCTTCCTAGGCAGCTTGTGCACTAAAAACCTGGGTGGTCAACCCAGATGCAGGGGCATGGGGGCTGCAGCCGTTGAGCTGATTCCACCTCCCCCCCTTTTTTTCTTTCATTCTGTCCTTTCTTATTAAAATAAAATTGAGTCATATTATTGAATTTCAACATTGCTCGTTAAATGACTGCTAAAAAATTGGAATATGGCCTCAAAAATCAGAATGGATAGCCATTGTAGACTTCCCCATCCAATTCAAAGTTCCATTCCTATGAAATGGCATGAAAAAAGCCCCTCAAACTTGGTTTTTATTTTTGTGAATTGAATCAATCCACATAGTAAAAAATATTATTTTTCAATCGATGGTTGAATTTTAACTTTGAAAAGTGAGGGGGAAACGACCTTTACTTTTGAATGAGAGCGGCCAGTTGCCCCCCTTGCCCCCTCACACAAGCCGCTTGTGCTTGCTTCCTTTCTTAAACAGAAAAGATTCTGACTATTGTTATTAACGTAAATGGCCCAAATCCAAATGTGATTGCATTCCTCTTTTTGTTCAACTGGACAATAGACTAAATGTTGACTTTTTAATTCTTGTCCTTTGTAACAAAAAAGATTATTGAAATAAATAAAAGATACATGATCACACGCAGTACAATAGATCTGTGGGGTCATTTCAGTAGCATTAGTGAATTTGAGCTTGTGTATTCAAGGGGGGGAGGGGAAACTTGGATATCTGAGTCATAATGGGTTGGAAGAGAATTTATGTTTTTTTTTTTTTGGATTTGGGTACCACAGACATTCTGATACGCTGGTAAGCATAAATCTTACAGAGTCCAAAACAAGGGGAGGCAGGTTCTCTTATTTGGAAAATGCTACATTTAATATACTGCTGTACTAAGGAGAAAAGAGATGCATCCACTGCATTCTTCCAGGCTAATCTGCAATTTTGCAGTGTTAAATTTTATATGTGCCTACATAAGTATCCATTCTGTATGACGCAATTACAGCATTTGAAACTGAATGTACTTTTATGCATGCACAAAATTTCAGAGGGATCCGAAAAATGTTGCATATCTTGAAAATTTAGTTTAATGCAAGAAATGAAAGAAAATCCAACAAATTTAATACATGTTTTAAATAAATACATTGACTAATTTTTAACAACTTTGATTTATTTCTAAAACAGTTTGGTTAATGAATTGACTTTTGCATTAGCATATGTTGTCATACGCTGCGTATAACGCATAAACATTGTTCGTTTGTTTTTCCTGTTCCGATTTTTAACAACTTTGATTTATTACTAAAACTGTTTGGTAAACGATATGTGACAATTGCATTAGTATACGTTTTTATATGCTGCGTATAATGCATAAACATGGTTTGTTTGGGAACTGATGTGATATACCCCACCCTTGGCGACTTTTTCCTGTTGGCGCCAAGAAAGCGTCGCCAAGAAAACGATGTATGACGACATATGTCATACATCGTTCTTAGTGATGCTTTTTTAGCGCCAACAGGAAAAAATCAGATAAAAAAACATGATTAAAGCACTTCAGAACACAATATATATAAAAACAACATAAAACAACAACAAAAAACCATCACGAATGTACGCTTCAAAAATACCAGAATCTAGAAAGTTTTTGTACACAAAGAACAATTAATAGAAAGTATTAAAAATGCTTAAATTGACAAATTACTATAACAGCTCACCAATGAAATATGTACCAATAGAAATAAAAGCTATTTTCCAACATGCATTTCATCAAACAAAAACTTTTCTCATACTCTGCTATAAAAGAGCAAAGCGATTCAAATTGCGATGTTTAAAGCGGAAAACATCCCCAAAATCAATAACTATTTCAGCCAAAAAAGCGCTTAGTTACTCAAATGTATGATGTATGAAAAGTAAAAATGTCTCAACAGAACCATCCTAAACATAAACAATACAAAAATACCATACACTTATTTGCTATCCAGACATGCTTTCAAAATACCTATTATATTTTACATAAAATAACACCTTTATATTTTTATAAAATGCTGTCAACTTATTTTCAGAAATTCAGTACCTAAATTGGGTACGTTCATAGAATGTCTAAATAATTCGTGGCATTGTTCGAATTAACTTTTAGAACAAAATAACCGTACTATTTTTGTAAAATTAATTTACATACAGTAAAAATAAAGTTAAAAACTACAAAACCCCTCAAGGATTTGTAAAAACAAAGAATTTCGAAAGTGAGAGTTTTTTTTTTTTTTGAATTCTAAAATAAACAACTTACCTTTTTATGGTATAAATCCTCACACTCAGTCTAAAACAATGTATCATATGAAAATAGCACGTTACAGATACACACCACGTTGGAGTTAACTTTTAATTAACATTCAAGTTTGAAGAAACTGGCATTTTCTAATGTTTTTCCTTCTAAACACAACTACTGAATTTAAACTAACACAAAATAAGCTTTCCTGTATGGTATATTGCATGAAACAACACCTATCTCTTCTGCGTAAAACTGAGTAAACAACCCAAGTAAACAAGTTTGAACAAGATTGCCTTCGGGTTGCGAAACACAGGTTACTTTTGCCAGGTATGCCATGCTTAAGAAGTTATCGCCTTATTAGCGAGAAAAATATTTCAATTTTGTGCAAAAAATCGGATGTCGCCAAATGGGGGGGGGGGGTATATCACATCTGTACCTTTGTTTGTTTTTCCTGTTCCAACTTGTACCTGCATTTATTGTTTCCCACAACCCACAAAAAATGATGAATTGAGGTTAATGTAAATAATTATCAAAATAAATATCACTAAATGAGGTCATTAAACTATGACACTTGAAAAATTTTATGCACATTCAGTAAAATCCTCATATACAGAATAGCGAATTCACTGATCGAGTAACACTCCTGACGTCACCAGCAATGAAACTTGCGCCACATCATGATAATTTGATAATATTTTTTGGTAATGTTTGACGAGCAAGGAAATGCTTTATTTTAACAAGGCTGAAACTGGATTCGGTAACTTAACTGTTTTACTGGCAAGAGAATAATTTTGGGAGAATGAAGAAATGAAAAAGTGGTCAACAGTTAATACTACCTATTGGAGTTTTAGGTTAATCTACTGTAGAAGCAATTTTCACTTGTCATACCTTGATGGGCAATGTTCTAGTAGTAATAATAATAATACAGTAGGCACTGCTTAATGTGATCATTTTTGGAAAAATATTTTGATAACATTATCCAATTGATAACAATATTCGAAAAGGATCCTGGAGACATAAAATGATGCTTTTTTTCAATTAAGAAGCATTTATTTTTAAGAGTACAATTTAAATTACAACGACTCAAATAAACGTTTAAATTTTTACTTAGCTTCACTTTGTTTTTAATCTCATCACGATTCATTTAGTAACTTACAAAGTAACAGCTGAGAAATTTTTAGCTGTGCTCCAGCATTTCTTTAACTCACCATCGGTAAATTGTTGAAGCGTTTAAAAATGTAAATTTTTTAATTGACAGTTAAATCACTGCACTTCTTCTCCATGACTAAAATTTTTTATCGTTTGGATGGAAGTTTTTAATGTAATTGAACAGAGAGAAAAATTCTGCTTCACTGATAAAAAGAAAACTTATTTTCTCAGAAGCTACATTAATTCTCTCAAAGTGGGTGGAGATCACCTCTTGCAACATGTCCAACAACTGAATTTTTGCATGTGCAAACAAAAAGCATCTTTTAGGGGTCACAGTGGTCACTGAGAACAAAGTTGCTGCTGTTTCATTCCTAGAAAAAGATTGTATAGCTATTGAAAACCACAAAATGCCATACATAAAGTTAGTCTTGTCAGGGTTTGCCTTCATGTTTCTGTTGATTGAGGAACAAAAAGTGGTAAGAAATTGAAAGTTCACTATGAAAAAGTAATAACAATAAATAAAGATACTGATTACAATATCAGACCTTATAAAAGTGTGCCAGGATTTAGTGACTTGATATTATTAAGTGAATGATAACATTCACCGTGATCACATTAAGTGACGCCTACTGTAATTAATTTCATTTTTCTTTCTTTCTTTTTGCTTTTTAATTTTATTTTTTCCCCATGAATTGAGACATATATTACTTATTATTATGATTCATTTTCATGATCCAATGTACTGAAAGTTTTTCATTCATGAAAATATTAGCTCAAGTTTATTTTCTACATTTATAAAATCCTTTTAAATATACATTGAATGCAAAAAAAAGTTCTCTTCTAACACATTCTTTGAATTTAATGTCTCTCCAAAATAAATGGATTTTATAAAACTCAGAAATAATAACACAAGGCAAAAAATGCCCCCACATTTTAATAATACAATCATAAAATACTAACCGTCGATTTTTTACTGGAAGTGTGCCCGTCTTTACCATATGTTTCAACATCCAATTGCCATTTATAATCCGTTTATTTTCCAGAAAACAAACTGTTGAATACTTCAATCAATCTACACATGTAAAAAGAACAAAGCAGAGCACATGCTTTGCTATCCAAGGCAGCAAATGTTGCACACAATATGATGTTTCATTTAACCTTGCTCTGTAAGATAAAAGAAAAAATTATGTCAGAGTTCACATAAAGTTATCTACTATCATTGTATATGCATGTACACATATTAACTAAAATGTAAGTACAGTGAAATCCCTTTACAACGAATACTAATACAACAAAATATTCTTTTCAACGAAATAAATTTCCAATCCCGATTTAATTTCCATTACATTGCTTGAATTTCATTACAACAAAATTCCTGTTACAGCAAACAATATTTATGGCACCTTGAAGTTTGTTGTTAAAGGATTTCATTGTATTTAAATGCAAAAACAACTTGAAGATACATCTTTCAACTCCTCACCAAAAAAGAGATGCAAATCCGACGTCAGCTTGAAAATATCAGCAATATTGGAGGAGCAGCCTGGAGAACCCCATTGGCAATGCGTAGGTTTGCAACAAGCCAACAAGCTAAGTATGGCTGAAACACGAATAAGCAAATTTTCTCAGGACTAGGGGTCATTGCTTTGAGCTATTCACACACACAAATCTCAGGTTAATCTAGAAATTAGGGAAAATTAGGGCTTCAGTAGGGTTGTAGGCACTTGAAACAGCTTACCAGTAGAGGCTGTAATTGGCAAAGGGACACATAAATTGACTAGGACCAGCTTAGCTGTGATCAGTCTATTGCTGGTCATGACTTTTGTATTTGCATTTGTACAGTAAACTCCCTCTAATCTGCAATGCTTAAGACGAAATGTTTTGCAGATGATAAGATTTTCTAATTATACAGAATCTATTTGCATGATTTTTTTACTTCATTGATTTTTTCTACAAAAAATAATATTGCTGTAAAAATCATAGTAAGAATGAAAACCTTTAATCTGATATATTATTTCTAGCAATAAAACAATTTTTAAATTTCAAACCTTGTCCACTTTTTTGTGGAATTGCCTTGAAGCCTATAATACACAACTTTAGACAGGCTCCCGATCTACTACAGTGTGCGGGGAGGGGGAAGGCATACCTCTAAGGGGCCCACAGCCCAAGGAACAAAATAAAAAAAAAATACAAAATAGATTTTGAAATATAAAACTCATGAAATTTATACTTAATCACATACGTGATTATTTACTGAATCACATAAGTGAAGGGGGGGTGTAAAGTTATGGGATGCTTGTTTTCTTGCAGACATAACTTATAAACAAAATGAGTTCCAAAAAATCAAGATAAAAGAAAACCCATACAGCTACCCTGAAGCATTTAAAAACCAGTTAAAACCTTAAAATAATAAAAATAATAAATAAACAAATTATTTTAACAAAAAAATTCACAATTTAAGTAGACATAGTGAGGCAACTAAAAGACATACTGAAATCACTTGATAAAAAAAAATCTGTTTTTTTTTTTATCCAGGCATCAGGGGACCTACCTTGGATTTTTTTTTTTAAATCTTAAAAATTTATTTTAAGCTATCTATTCTGACCAAGGATAAAAAATAAATAACATAAATATTAAACCATTAAATATTAAACTTAAATAAATTATTTAAAAAATGGTTAGATCCTATGTTTTTGAGCATGTTCTTTCAGAAAAAAATACTTTTAAAATATCGGAAATGACCCCATTGCGTTTTTAGGAATTCAATTTCAAATTTTTTTGGAGCTCCCTAAACCCCATGGTTTTTAGCATCCCTAAAGATATCTAAAATTATGTTTTTGAAGCTCTACCATCAAAAAACGATTGGGGAGAATTCCTGAATGTCATCCTTTCCTTCAAGAAAACGAAGATAGCAAACAATTGTTTTCGAAAATATACCCTTAAATTTCAAACAAATTCCAGAGAGGGAGCTCCAAACCTCCCTTCCACTCATTAACCACCAAATAGTCTAAAAATGCGTTCCAAACAAAAAATTCTGGGGGGGGGGGGGGGGCCTGCAAACACTTCTACTTATGTGCGAATATTAACTAACTCAATCAACAAACAAATCCATAGCTATCTTCAAATTTTATTAACAAATGCAATTTTAGTATTTCATTATTTGTTCGGTATGAAAACTGGTAGAAATAGATGCCATCTTGTTACTGCTAACTTTCTTCTATAAAGGAAAAAGTACAACTGAGCACCTGAATGGCTACAGAAAATATTTCATGAGTCCTCAAACGAATCAAAAGTTGAATCGTTTAATTTAGATGATAAATCCAGAATATTAGTAGAAATTCTTTTTTTTTTCAATTTTTTTATTCTTGGTACTCGAAACAATCAAACTTACTTTCAAACTCTTTGAACAATACAGAGTATTCGGAAAAAAAAAACCCATGCTTCAGTTCTTAAACTTTTTAACAATTTAATTTTCATTAATCAATGCCTCCCCCCCTCCCCCCACTAATGCATTACTCAATCGCCCCTCCACACAGGGTCGTCTGGATCAGTCACTGGAGTTACTATTCCTTTTTTTAAAACCTCGATACCTCAATTTTTCTGTTATCCTTTTTTATCTCAGTGTTTAACACAGTTTAGATTCCTGTGCTTTTCTTCAGAACAAGTTGCCCATTTTGGGGACAGGGGGTTGATTTTTCGTCAGTTGTCAAGCACAAATGGAAAATGCGTTCCTCATCTTCATCATCCTGAATTTTAAACTCCTACAAAACGGCTGGAGAAAAGTTTTGAATGTACTACTGTGTGAGGATAAAATTAGACTTTTTAAGATTGCATATGTCGAAATGGTTGTTTATTTCAAAATCCCTACCAGGGGACACTTTCCACAACAATAAAAAACCATAAAATTATTGAGGAAAACTATGATGGAAGAAATTGTTGAAAAATGAAAATTTGGAAGACTCCTTATTCAAAGCAAAACAATCCAGCTGTAAAATACCTATTAGCCAGTCAAAAAATTGAAAATAAATTTCAAATCCAGTAAAATGCTAAAGAATAACTTGTTAACGTACTTAATAACGAATTACTCAGTGGCGGCTCCACAGGGAGAGGGGGGGGGGGGCGATCGTCCCCCTCCCCCTTCAACACATCACAAAAAATCGCCTTAAACTATATTTTTACGACTTTGATCGCAAAACTTTTCCAGGGGGGATTCCTCAACCCCCTCTCTCCAATTTCACCGAAGATCATCAAAACTTCTATTGTTTCTACTCGAAACAATAAAAATTTCATTCAAACTCTTTGAACAATACAGATTATTCGGAAAAAAACCCATGCTTCAGTTCTTAAACTTTTTAAAAATTTGATTTTCATTAGTCAATAACCCCCCCCCCCCTTAATGCATTACTCAATCGCCCCCAACAGGGTCGTCTGGATCCGCCACTGGAGTTACTATTCGTTTTTTTTTAAACCTTGATACCTCAATTTTTTTTCTGTTTCCAAGAGATTCGAGATTTGACTGCAAGAAACATTAAAGTTCCCACATAGAGTAAACTACAAATCCCACCTGGGACTGGGTAAGAAAAAGGCTGTGGGTCGGAAGAATCAGAGTGCCAATTTAACCTCCATGGTAATCGACCATGTAAGGTTTCTGAAATGACCAATTTTAAAATCCAAATGCATAAGTTCCTTTCTTTCAGCTGATGTATAAATGCACAGATGAAGTTCAATGAAAATCTATGGGTGTTTTTTTAATTTAAAAAATTAATTTCTTCTTGACAAATTTCAAGGTTTTGCACTCATTGATTGTGGCTAGGTTTAGAAATATTGTTTTTTACTTTGTTTGAAATGCTCTTTTCCCCTGAATTGCATAATGGCTTTTAAGTAGAAATGTATGTAGAAATTACGCTAACAGATTAACTAAAACGTACCAAATTAGGTTACACCAAATACGTATAGGGGAGGGGAGTTTTTTCAAACAAAACCAATCTGTTTGCTTGTTTAAACGCATTAAGAGCAGATGTAAAAATCTGGTTTCAACTATTCGGATTTGTTGACCAATGATTTAGTGTCAACGGAAAGGAAGGATGTCTAAAAATAGGTTCTGTACCTATAATGGATGCATTTTTCTTCATTCAGTAAGTCAACACATGACAAAATATTCTTTTCTTAAAAGTCTAAAAGACCACAAAGTGGATAATCTGGAGTGTACTGTACTTTGAATTAAATTTGAACCAGCTTTTAATAATTTACAGAGGTTCAATAATTTTAAATGCGTAAAAAAGTAAATCGCAATTTTATAATGTGACCAAATTATCTTTGTTACTTTCATAGTATGGGTTGATGCATAAGCACTTTTAGCACTTTAACCTAATGTAAAAATGTTTTTAAAACAAAGTGAACATGTAGATGAATTGGGAACTTGAATGTTTCCTAAAGAAGACTTTATGAAATTCAACATAATAATAATATTTTGCTCAAGGCAATACAGGTCACTAGAGACGTTTTGAGTACTCGGTAACTACTCGGTTCTCGGCCAAATTTTGATCAGGTACTCGGCCAATACCGAGTAGTTGTAAAAAATTGAATATTGTTCAAAGCAAATTTTACAATTCATAAAAAAGTCCAAACATATAATATACTGCAATCATTTACAATTCAAATTTAAAAGTCAAACACAAATTTTGAGAATAATGAAGTTTGTTATGCTTCAATGGAGTAAATATTATATTTTAATGCCCCAAAGTTAATGAAACTTATTTATTAAAAATGGGGCAAAAAAAGTAAGTACAGAAAATATGAAATATTTATGTTATTAAAATGGATTTTTGAAGCATAAAAATACCTTTTCTTAAAACATAAAACGTTAAAAGCACAAATGTGCAAGAACACTGCAGACTTGTGTTTTGGCATTACAAGGGATGCTTTTTTCAATGCACAAAACGTAAGCTTATGGATTTAGAGACATTAGAAAGTTGGATTTTTTTTTACATTCATTAGTTCACATTTTAAGCACTGAAAAAGATGTTCCTTGTGATGCAGAAACATGTGTTTGCAGTGCTCCTGCACACTTGTACTTTTAACGTGTTCTATTTGCTTTAAAAATTATTTACGTTAGGCGGACGAGAAGTATAGATGGCTATAATTTGTTTTAATTCCAACTTGATTAATCCTACTTTTTATGTATTTGTTTGTTCTTAATTTAAAAAAGAACTTATTTGTAAAATTATTGACACAAACAAAATCTTTTCAATAATGCGTAATTAAATTTCAGCTGGAATTTTGTTTTAAAAACTATTATTTAGACATGGAGGTTATACTACTATTCTAATGAGTTCAAAATTCGTCACGTGTGTGTCCGTGATTCTTCATAAAACATAATTGGAACTCTGCACTTGGCCGAGTAGTGAAAGGCCGAGTACTCAGTACCAGTGGCGGCGCTAGGCGTCGGCGACTGCCGACGGCCTCGCGCAGATAGGGCCTCGCAAAATTCTCAGAAGTAAATTCTCAAAAGTTTTAAGAAATTTCCATGTTTTCAATTGAAGCTCTTATTAAATGCAACAGACACAAAAGTAATCAAAATAGTGCGTGCAGCGGAGACTGCACAGAGCCAGCTTTAGCAAATGCGGGGCCCAATTCTGTAGGACCCTGAATTTAAAATATTCACTAGCTACAGCTTATTGATCAGCTAACCCTTCCCCCCCCCCCCGTTTTATTTCTTTTCTTTTTCTCTTGTTGAAAAATTAGAAAATATTCAAAATGCTGCTCCTCCGAACACACACCCCTCCATACACGCGCGCACCGATAGCATTATGGAGCATCTGAAATTTCGTTTCGAGATCTTAAATTTCGCGATATTTCCAGCTTAAAGCTAAAGCCCCCAAATACTAAACAACATCGAAAATCGCTTAAAATTGTGTTTTTGTAGCTTGAATTTCAAAAATTACCGAACCTAATATTACAAAATATGGCCTTAGAATCACATTTTTAAGGCTTGAATATCAGAAAATATTCATGCAAGGGTCCCCATACCGCCTTTCTTTTATATCGTTAGCAATTAGGTTTTTTAAACTACATCAACAAAAAGTTTAGGTGGACTGGCTCCTGAATATATTGGGTGAGTGCAAAAGTTCGTGCGGAGTTTGCGAAAGAAAGTCATACAGTGATTAGGCAAGCAAAACTCTTTATTCAATCAATGATATATTCTCCATCGTTGTCTATAATCTTCTTCCAACGTTCTGGCAGCATACGGATGCCCCGATCATAAAAACTGCGTGGTTTAGATTCGAAGAATGAAGACACGACGTTTTGTAAGGCATTCAACGAGTCAAGTTTTTTTTCCATTTAAATGATTTTGCAATGACCGGAATAAGTGATAATCCGGTGGTGCGATATCAGGAGAATACGGTGGATGAGTTAGGACACCCCATTTTAGGCTGTTCAGTTTGCGTAGCGTCTGTCTTGAAACGTGTGGTCTAGCGTTATCTTGATGAAAGACTACGCCTTTGCGATTTGACAAACTCGGACGTTTCTGTTTGATTTCTCGGTTCAGATTAGTTAATTGACGACAGTACTTGTCCGAATCAATCGTTTGGCCGGCGGGGAGAAACTCGAAATAAATTATACCCTTGCAATCCCACCAAACACAGAGCATCACCTTCATCGGGTGCAAACTGGCCTTTGCCATTGCGTCACCATGTTCACCTGCCTGCTTCCATGTGCGTTTGCGCTGAACGTTGTTGTACAGGACCCATTTTTCATCGCCCGTCACTAATCGATCCAAAAACGGCTCGTTTTTGAGCCGCTCGAGTAAAGATACAGCAGCAGAAATTTGCTGGATTTTGTTGCTCTCGGTCAACAAATGGGGCACCCATATATCGAGCTTTAAATCAAATCTAATTTTTTTTAAACGCCGAAAAGCGGTTGATCGGTCAACGTTAAGTGCTGTAGCAACTTTCTCTGTTGAAATTCGCGGAGTATTCTGAACTAAAGAACGCAAAACGTCGTCATCAATGTCGGAAGGTCGACCTGAGCGTGGCTCGTCTTCTAGCTTAAAATCTCCACAACGAAATTTTGCGAACCATTTTTCCACAGTTTGTTTAGCTGGTGCTTGATCTTGATAAACGTCTTGAATGTTTTTTACGGCTGCTGCAACGTTTATTCCCTTCCGAAACTCGTAAAGCATAACATGCCGTAAATGCACTTTATCAACACTCATTTTAAAAGTAATCTTTCTCGAAGCAGTTTGTATCTGCACAAATTATTTTGATTGGAATGAAAGCTGCACATGTCACCTTTCCAACGATCTGACTTACGTAGATAGTGGTATTAATGACAACACGTTACGCCCGTTCTAACGCCATCTATTGCAACTCCGCACGAACTTTTGCACTCACCCAATAAAATATTGCTAAAGTTTTTAGAAGCATAATTTTCAAAATTTTTCGAGGGAAGAGCTCCCTCCCTTTCCGTAAAATCATCAAAGTTTGTCTAAAATTCTCTTTTTGAAACTTCGATTTCGAGAATTTGCAGGGGATTGATTTTGACCTTTTTTTTTTTAAACAAAAGAATCGATCTGGGACACTCTCTGACCCTTTAAGTCAATAAAAATGGCCTATAATTGCGTTTTTAAAGCTTCAATTTCTAGAAATTTCCACCGAGACCTCTGTAAATTTTTTCCCCTAACATCAGCAAAGAAAGCCTAAAATGGCGTTTTTAAACTAAAAATTTTAAAATTTTTCCGGGGGAGGACCCTTGGACCCACCTTTCTATCAGGTCATTTTTCCTCTTTCAATATGCCGCCCCCTCCCCCATCACCAAAAAAACTTTTTGATTGCGCTACTAGTCACGAAACGTTTTTCTCCTAGCAATTAAGTGAATTGGAAACTATAAGTGCCAATAGTTAGTACAAAAATTAATTCCGTGAATTCAATGATTTGTCTGAAAATATTTTATGATTAAAAGGGCCTCGCAAAACTGCATTGCCGACGTCTACTTTTGCTCTCGCACCGCCACTGCTCAGTACTTGGCCAAAGTGTTACTCAGTACGTCTCTACAGGTCACTTTTGCAAGTCAAGCTTAATTAAAATGAAACCTAAGCATCATTTTTCTCAAATTACGATTACTGCATTTCTGGGCTTCCTACATGCCATTAGCTTATGAGTCGTTCTCAAAAAAATCAGTAATTTGTGTTTCTGGTTTTTACTATAAAGAATAAAAGTTTAGAAACTAGTTCAAGTGAATAAAACACTTTAATACAACTGATGGAATATATTGAAGTTGCTAAATGAGAAAAAAATATTTTATTTATTGTTTAAATTTTGGCTACAGAATGATTTATCACATCCGTGGATTGTAACCACTTATCTTCTTTTGTGTCCATATTTTATATTTCATTCATCAAACAAAAAATTAGCTATTACAGCTATATTTTCAATCAAGTACACATTTAGTACACACTTCTCAAAAATTTAAAGTTAAAATTAAATTCCATATTTATTTAATTGCAAGTTTAATGCTTGTAACCAGAGAAATAGTCACATCTGTGGACAGAAAAGAAAGTGCCAATAAATTCTATCAGGTTGCAACACCAAACTGTATTGGTTGAATGATCAACTATCAAGAAGCCATTTTGTTTAGTGGGATAGAAACAGGGCCGATCCTAGCAGGTGTGCAGAGTGTGCGCCGCACAAGGGCGGCCAAAGCAAGGGGCGGCCGCAGGCCGCATCACATAATTCTTATAATCAAGCAAAATTCCTCTAGAATTTCTCACAAGATAACTTATAATAAGCAGAATAAATATGCTGATTTTTAAATGTTCAACTGTCAAAGTATGTGTCGATTTCCTGACAGCATAACATCCCAGCCCTACAGCAAAATTTCTTGCATCAATCTTGACAGATCTTGATATTATACTGACGGCATCAATATTGACGTGTTTCATACTGCATAAAGCTTGCGTAAAGATTAAAAAGTAATATTACAATAACAACACGTATGCAACATTGCATTCATCTTAAAATATCAATATTGATATTACCTTACAATAACAACATTGCATACATGTTAACGCCGTCAAGATGTATTGATTTCATGCTGTCGCCGTCAAGGTAATTAGTACACAATACAACAGGTGGACCTTCGTTGATACTTGCGCATGCGCACAGTTCTTTCTACCCAGCGTCCCTCGCATTGCTAGTATGTTATCTTCCTCCTTTGACCTACGATTCAGTCGGTTCAGAGGAGCTGCACGTGGCGTTGGCGTTGTGTTCTTTAGGCTTCGTTAAGTTGGTTGCTTAGTTATTAGTGCGGAATAGTATTGTTTTAGAAATAACTTATGAATGACTGATAACTGCATTTGTTTATTAATATAGTACTAAACAAGTCATATCGCAGACGATGTGCGATCAATGTTAGAAATGGCCGTAAATAACTTTTTTCGTCCCTAGACTTTGAAACAAAGGACATGAAGCCCAGAATTTCGTATTATCACTTCAATCTCATGAGTAAGATTAATTTTATTCAATGGTTATTTATGTTATTCTTTAAGATAAATTCATGTGTTTTGTCCATGGGATATTTTCAACGCTGACATCCATTTGGAAATGTACTTTATTGTATTTATTTACTTATTTATTATCTTGCTTTCTTTACTCTTAAACGTGTTATAAAAACTTCCGCAATTATTCCTAACTAGGCATTTTATGTTTTTATAATACAATTAGAAGCATGAATTTAAAAAATAAGTCAAGTATTACGCAAAACGAAGAAACTTTCATTTTTTAAGTTAAATTGCGGGTACTATTAATACCTTTATATGAATTTCCGATCAGATGTCAGCTTTAAGGAAATATTCTTAGGCTGGAAAACTATCTTGAAGAATAACAGAAATAATTAAAGAATGAAATTTAATTCTCGAGTTTAAAGTGAAAATAATACAAATAAATAAATAGATAAAACACCTTGCAAACGTGCTGATTTCATACTGTCATGTCAATGTATCCTGACATTTTCCTGCCATATCAATACGTATGCAATATTACAAAAGCAAGATCATCTTGCCTAGACCTTGATTTCATGCTGTCATGACAACATCTTGATACAGGCCGAGGACTGCTGATGGCCTTTGAAAAAAGTGAGAAGGGTGACAAATTTGAAAACAAAGGTGACTAAAAGGTGACAAAAAAGTAACTAAAAGGTGACCAAAAGCAATTTGTTAAGAACTCAAAAAACAGAAAAGGATTATCCCTTTTTACTGACTTTTACCAATATAGCCTTATATGCTTTTTGCAAAGATTTCTACAGTTTCACTTTCAATATATGTTTTAATTTTTTCCATTTTCTTAGTTTCTTCTTCACAATCCTTTCTTTTTTGCTCTTCTTTTTGCTTCTGTTTCAATTCCAAATCCTTTTTCCTTTTACATTCATCCATGTATGTCTTTATGAACGATATTCACAAAAATATTTCCGGGAACATGAATTACTTTGCTGATGATGTCAAAGTCATGGGGACTATAGAAAATGAAGAACAAGCAAATCAGCTGCAAGAGGATCTAGATCATATTATGGAGTGGGCTGATAAATGGGGTATGGCTGTTCATGTTGGGAAATGTCAAGTGCTACATTTAGGGCATGGAAATAAGTGTACAAGTTATCATTTGCAAGGTTCAGTCATTAGTCAAGCAGACAAAGTTACTGATCTGGGGGTCTTAATAAGTCAGGATTTAAAGTTTAGCCAACAGTGCAGCATTGCTAGTAACAAAGCCAATAAGATGCTTGGGTTTATCAATAGATCTATTTCAAACAAATCTAAAGAAGTTCTTCTGCCCTTATATAGAAGTTTGGTCAGACCCCATTTGGGTATGCTGTTCAGTTTTAGTCTCCTTATCTTAAGAAAGATATTAATGTATTGGAAAGGGTTCAAAGGCGGGCTACAAGGCTAATAAATGAACTTTCCCACTTAGATTATGATTCCAGGCTTAGAAGGCTAAAAATGTAGTCTTGAGCAAAGAAGAGACCGAGGGGACATGATTCAGTTGTTTAAATTTATTAAAATGAAAGATGTTACGGGGCTGAAGTTTAGCACTGAAAACAGGACAAGGGGTCATTGTTTTAAGCTATTTAAATCTCAGGCTAACATGGATATTAGGAAAAATTATTTTAGCAGGGTAGTGGAACCTTGGAACAGCTTACCGGAAGAGGTGGTAATGAGCAAGGGAGTAGATAGTTTTAAGAGGGCCGTTGATCTTCACTGGGGCTTGTAAATTGACCAGGACCAGTCTAGCTGGGCCCAGAGCCTGTTGCTGGTCGTCACTTTTGTATTTGTATGTATGTTGTGTAATTTACGTGTGCTTGTTGTGCATATTTAATTATTTCTGGACCAATTGGTAAAGAAAGCAAATGAGGATATTCTTTTACAGAGTCTTTAACTATAAGTATGCTGTTTAAAAATCTTTCAGTCCTTGCTGTCTTATTTTCACCAAAAAGGTGCTTTGAAATAGAAAATAGTCTTTCAATGTCAGCATTACCATGTGATAATGAAAGTGAAGCTTTTATCATCTTAGAAACATTAGATCATTGGAAGTTAAGTCCTTTTTTGAAATGTGCTGCTGCCAGTAGATATCAATGGTTTTGTTTTTGGATGCTTCATCATCTTTTTCCAGCTGCAAAAGTTTCCATTCATCTTGCAACTTATCGAGTGGAACATTAAAAGGCATGATTTTGGCAACCTTTATCAAATCCTTACAGCTTCTAGATTTACTTCTCTCTTTTGGATCCAAAAATTTAAAACTTTTCAGTAACCCGTTTGATATGCAACTTTTTTCTATTACATACTTGCATGCAGTCACACAATGCTTTTTAACAGCTCTTAAAAACATAACCTTTTCATTTTCTTCCAGTTTTGACAGTTCATCTGTCACCTCTCCACTAACAACGAGATCTTCAAAAGGTAGTCTGTTACCAACTGCAAACAGTTCATCCGTGTCTACGTTTAAAAAATCAACTTACTTTATGACAGAGGCTTTTATAACCCAAGCCATAAAAGTCTGAACAATGGTCTCTATTTCTTGGTACAATTCATGTATCATAGGTGCTTGGCATTGAAAGTGTTTCGTGAACTGCATAAACAAATCAGCAGATTAAAAGATAAAATGCAGCTCAGCTTTTATAGAAGGTCTTTTTAAAATATTTGCAACAGCTTTATATGACCTGCATTGCATAGCTGAATTATTTTTTAAAGGCACATGTTTAAAAAAATAATACTGAAGAGCATTCCACTGTTCCAGTAGTCTGTTTGCTGCAGGTCCAAGGGTAAGCCAATGGGTAGTTGTGTGTTTCAGGAACTTGCGATGAGGTGCATTTAGTTGAGCTTGCACTTCTTCTAAGTCCTCCTAATGGGAAGGCCAACCTTCAAAACAGCTATAAGTACTAAGAAGAAGTTTAGATGCTTCTTCACCTAAATATTGCAATATTTATTAGGCTTTTTTCTCGTGTCTCAAGGATAATAGTGTCAAACAACCTAAAAACCTTTTTATTAACATAAGGACCATCCAAAGGAAAGCATGAGACATTTATTCATGGATAATTACTCTCGGTAAGTGCTTCACATAGCTTCTCAATCCAAATTTCACCAAATGCCTTGCCCAAGAAGGAAAGTTTTGAGATGCCTTGTAGTGATGCAACATTGGCTTTCAGACCAATATTTTATTGTTCGTTGCAGTTCTTTTTTGTCTTTGACATTGGTAGTTTCATCAAAGCTCAAAGTATAATAGGATAAACATGCTTCCTTTAACATACATTCCCGAAAATAAGGAGCAAGTCCATCTGTAGAAGGGATAGAAAGACTGGTTCTGCTCATGAGGTGCAATTGCAAGCGATAAAAAAAATTCCCTGATTTCCCGGTAGCATGGCTATTTTTCTTAAACAACAACAAGGTGTGTGTGGGGGGGGGGCATATTTAAGGCTATTTTTTAATTAATTTCACTGTTAAAGATATCATTCAGATATTTTTCAAAGATTTAATTATTTAAAAAAAAATCCTAAGATGCATTTCAAGAAAGGTGAGAAAGGTGACAAAAGTTGCAAAAGGTGACTAAAAGTAACCAAATTTTCAAAAGGTGACTAAAGGTGAGAAAGGTGACTGACTCCTCGGCCTGTTGATATTATCCTGTCATATCAATACGTATGCAATATTACAAAAGCAGCCTACCTTGATATTTTCCTGATATTATGCTGCATACACCTTGTCAGTCAATATTGTGGCAGCCTGCTGACAGCATAAATGGAGTAACATAACAACATTGAGGCAGCATTAATGCAAGATGATTTTTCTTGCATGTCAACCTTTATGCAATACTGAGGCAAGATATTTTGCTTACTGGGTAGTAAGCACCACCACCTGTTGTATTGTGTACTAATTACCTTGACGGCGACAGCATGAAATCAATACATCTTGACGGCGTCAACATGTATGCAATGTTGTTATTGTAAGGTAATATCAATATTGATATTTTAAGATGAATGCAATGTTGCATACGTGTTGTTATTGTAATATTACTTTTTAATCTTTATGCAAGCTTTATGCAGTATGAAACACGTCAATATTGATGCCGTCAGTATAATATCAAGATCTGTCAAGATTGATGCAAGAAATTTTGCTAGTAGGGATAGTTTAAGAAAAATAGAAAGTTAGGGAACATTGTGTTGGTTCATTGTCCATTAATATCTACTCTTAACACATGCTTCATTTGGTTGCAAAGTTTGACAGAACCGGTAATCAGGCATGGATCATACAGGGGAGGGGAAAGGCCCCCTTCTGAAGCATGAAATGATGCCGTCTGAAAGGAGTTCCGAGGGCGGCCACTAATGTTTACCCCCCAAGCTTTTATAGACCTAAACAATGAAGACATATTTTATTTATTAAAAAAAAAGCTATACTGATTAGATACTCTCGCAAGCATTTCAAACAACAAACTATGTAACAAACTCTGTGGTTAACAATCGTGGATGCGTGGAGAAAAAGTGGACAATTAGGACTCCCTTGAGAATAACATATATGAATGACGAACTAAAATAGTGTACTTTTCTCCCTTTACGACAATTTTTCCGATTAAAATGTTGAATGAACTGCCAGGTTTCAGATCAGGTAGGAGGACAGGGCCCTTGCCCCGGGAAGCAAATTTAAATGTAGCTCCAAAACGAAGATCCAAAAGGATGCCATGACCTCCTTGACGAAACTAAAGAAGGCTTAAAATTGCGTTTCTAGGACTTTAATTTCGGAAAATTTCGCTGGTTGAACCATTTATCTTAAGGACCCAATTAAGTCTCTGATTCACCTCTTCCACCTTAACTTAATCAAACATAGCCTAAAAATGTTGACGCCAAAATCCAAAACGTGTTTTCAGACGACAGCCCATCCTATCATCAAACGTCATATAAAAAATTGCTTTGGCATTTTTCGAAATATTTGCAGTGGAGGACCCTGAAATCCATTCACAAACGTTACTACCAAAGACAGTCTCAATTAGCGTCTTTAGATAAGCCCCTAATTCCACCCCCTTTCACTTAACGTATTGAAAAACAAACTAAAATTGCGTTTTACAAACATCAGTTTCAAGAACTTTTGGGGAAAGACCCCGGATCCCCCTTTTCTCCAACGCAATCACTATACCTGAAAATTTCGTTTTTAGACGGTTCCGTGGAGCCACAGCTACAGCTTCCTGCCTAAACTAGCCTGAAATTGACTTCAGTTTCAAAAACACAGTTCGTGAGGGCACACTGAACCCCCGCCCGCTCTTAGTCCCATCATTATCAAACAATGCTTAAAATACGATTTTGGGACTTATATTTCTAAAGAATTCCGGAGGAGAACTGCTAGGTTTATGTAACTTTTCACGGCGCTAGGGCATATCCATCAATCGTCGAGGTGAGGTGGACAAAAGTCTATAGTTATATTTTTCAGATATTAATGTTGAAAAATATCCCAAAGATCCGTAGAAGCTACCCAGTTTTGTTAACGTCACCAAAGATAATATAAAATTGAGATTTTAGAAATATCCGCTTAAGTGCCCCAAAATCCTTCCTCCTCAAAAATAGCCTATAATGGATTTCAGTTCCGAAAAATATTTTGGTTCGGAATATTTTCACGTTTCCCCTATTGTTTTCAAATCTAGTCAAAAACGGGTTTTTGAAAAAATAGTGCCTGGAAATTGTCGGAGGATAGCCGCCAGATCCCCTACCGTCACCAAAGACGGTCTAAATTTGCGTTTTAAACTTATATTTCGAAATCTTCCGATGGGAGACGATTGAATATCCCTCCCTCTTGCAACGTCAACAAAGGTAACCCAAAAAATTGCGGGTTTAAAATTTCAATTTCGGAGATTTTTCGGGAAGAACGCCGATCCTTCCTAAGCTACGGTCTTAAAAAATAGCTTCAAATTGAATTCAATTTTGAAAGAATTTTAGGAAAGAACTGCAACATTACTTTCACCTAAAGTCTCGAAAAAGTTCCTAAAATTGCGATATTTGACGCCAATCTCGAAAATTTCTCCATGCACTTTGAATATACTTGACTCTTTTGTCCTTGCAACCAAACACAACTAAAGATTAAGTAAAATATTTTTCATACGCCTATTTCGATAATTTTCTTGGAGGAATCCTCCTCCCCTGAACCCCTGACACCTCCCCCTTAATCCGTCCCTTCTCTGATGTCACCGAAGAAAGATTATAAAATGCGTTTTTACGACTAGTAAATTTTGGTATCTATTACTTTCTTCAAAGATATTAATTGTACCTAAGGAGTTTCTTACTATAAAAAATTTCTTCCTTTTTATAAGATCATTCTTCTGTTTCCCCCTCCCCCTTTTTTAAATTCGAAGTTGGCATAGAAATTTAAAGAAAGATTTATATAGACGTTAAAGATTAGTCAAAATATGCAAATTACTCTTGAGGGGCGGCACATTAGGTCTTTGCACACGGGCGGCCGACACCCTAGGATCGGCCCTGGATAGAAACAGGAGCTTGCTTTTTGATATTTCTGTGACTCTATTTAAAGTTTCTGTCCTTGATTTATAAAAAGTAAAGATCAACTCATCACATCCGTGGCTCATACAGATTTATAATAACCAAGATAATACAATAATTCAATGAATTTATAATATTTAAGGTAAAAAATTTGTTTTTCAACTTTCAAGTCAAAACTTCAAAAGCACATGATCTTAAATATAGAAAATGGTTGTTTTTATCACATCTGTGGACAGTTTGTCCCATGGCTTATGATACTAAAAATGTAATTTAGAAAATTTAAAATATTTGTCGCTTGATAGACTTTTTGCTTGCTCCCTAGAATAGCATCATTACTTTAGGATAGATCTAACTTAATCTTAAGTATGTAACATATTAGGAGAAATATGTTTTAAAAATCAGCAGCAAAATTGCTGCTTTTTCTGAGAATGACCCTTATAGCATGAGGCCAAGTAGTACATTTAACCAGTTATGAGAGACTGCAATTGCAGAGACAGCTTCAATATCTCAAAGCCCACTTTGCCCCAGATTTAAAAAAAAAAACTCTTTTATCCAATTTCAGGCATAATAAAGCTTTTGAAAATGAAAGAAAACAAAACATTGAAGAAGTTTTTAATTTAGAAAACTTTCGTCATATTAATTGTGTGTTAAATCTGTCATTTAACATGTTTCAATGAAAAACAAATTAGCTGAAATTATGACCAAAACTGTGTTTCACGGTTTTCGTTACAGTGGCATTTTTTGCAAAATGTGAAAATACTATAAAACTTCTGAAATAGGAGCAAGGCATTTTCGCTATTGTGCTCCAAATAATAAGAAAAAGAAGGGGTGGGGGAGATACACAATCCGAGAGAGGAAGCAAGCACGAGAGAGGAAACAAGCACTGCAATATTGAACTTAATCTTATCAATAAATCTTAGCTAAAATGTATAAACTGCTATTAAGTCAAACAAATTTTGTCTTAATGGGCATTATGTCCCCCAAATAAATGCATTATTTGTTGTTTAAAAAAAAAAGGCTTTCCCTCAATACTAAGAACAATTCTGAATTTTTTCATTTCAAATTTTTAAAAAATGCTACCTGTTGTACATTTATTTCTTCAAAGATGTCAAGGCTGAATTTTGGCAATTAGCTGAAGATTTTTTCTCAATTTTGTCTTTATTGCTAAATAATTTTAAAACTCAGCTTAAACCCTGTTGTGTTTACTCATGATTGAAAAAATGCGGAAAAAACATTAAAACAACAGGATAAAAATTGAAATTACATTCAAAAAGGTAAAATTCATTAAACAGAATCTTACTCAAATTTCTAACCCCAACAGTAGAAAACCCAGCTTTCTACTACATTATCAAAATCAACAATAGCACCTACCGAAATTGAAATTCTATCAACAAAGACTTTTCATCTTTGCTGTTCTCAGTTGCAGCACATCACATTTCTGCCATAAAGCTCATAATCTTCATTTTTCAAGAATATTTAAAACCAGCTTCGGAAAATAATTTCACACAAAAAGATTGTAAGGAAAAGAAAAAAAAAGAAAAGCAGTCGCATTTTTAATCTTGTGACATTTTATTGCCAAAAAAGTTTTCACGTACTTAGTACTAATTTCTTTTCATCGAAGATAAGACAATAAATTTTAGAGATCAGACTCATAAGTTCAAAACGTAAAATTAACCTTTGATATCCCCGTGACTCAAGTAATGGAAACACTTGTTTCCCATAAGAAATATATAAACTTTACCTGTATGTATGGAAATAGTATTAAATCTAAAAGCGAAACAAACGGGGAAATTAAAATGAAAATTGTACTTCATTGAGAGTTTCGTGTTCCATGCATTTATTCAAAAAAAAAAGTCACTAATTTAAAGGATATCATTGAATTTATAAGTTAACGTGTGCATTTTTCTTCTTTTTTCTTTCTTTTGTATACTTACAGTATGCTCTCTGCCTTTTAACATCTGAAATCTGACACTAAATTTATAGAATCGGTTTTTCAATGATTAAAAATTTCACTTAATCATGTGTTTGTCTTTTATAAAGTTATCATCCTTTTCCGGATAATTAGATGACTTATAATTCAATACTTTTAAAAATCATACAACCAAACTAATATTTATTTCGCGTACACATTTCTTTCATAAACTACTTCTCACTTCTCCGCTTCTCCAGAGGGCGTAAGCAGTTGTAAACAGTTGATGTTTTCTTCTTCTCATGTCAATAGCAGCACAGCTGAGAAACAAAGTCTACGTTCGCATACCGCTACCGATTTCCACCGGTAGATCGCAATTTAAGCTGGTTGATTGGTTGATTGAACCACGTGACATTTTTTGAGCAATAATAATTTTTTTCACCTGCGTGTTATTCGTCTGCGCAAGTAATCGGGATCCACCGAAACCGTTCGATGAAGCAGGGGTCCCCCCCCCCTTCGAGCAAGGGCACACACCGCCCTAAAATTACGAAGAACCTCCAAACGCAAGAACCTCCCCTAAAAAGAGATAAATACCTCTCAAAACAACCCCCCCCCCCTAAAAATTTCAATGGCGCATTCCTCGCCATGAACCCCCCTAGGTGGGCACCTTTGGATGAAGCATCGGTTGGTGAATAACCGGTCTACATTCGGAAACAGGCACCGGTGCCAACACAAGAGGTCGAAACGTTTGATTCCCAATATAAAACGGATTGAGACTCGATCGTTTCCGAACGCTTGCGGTGGCACCTGTGCCTGCTTCCGAGTGTAGCACCGGTCGGTGAATAATCGCTGACGTCATGTGATCAACCGACCAGTAGTTGTAAAAATAATCGCTAAATTGAATGCAAAATTTTTTGAATGGGATATAATTTTTTAATTTCTCTATATTTTGCTACGTTAATCAGTGGCGTATATATGTTTTTATTTTGGAGGAGGCCCAAAACCAAGATCAGCTCCTCCCCCCCTTTTTTTTGCAATTTCCATTTTTCTTGAGGGGAGTGGCAACAGTGCCTTAATCTTCTCTTTTTTTTTCGAGGTTAGGCAATTACTTCATTGCTTCATACTGTCACCCAGTGGCGCAACTGAAGAAAAAGTTTTAGGAGGGCACTCTTAAAAAAACTCTCCCAAGTAGCATTTTATCTTGGCTCAATATTGGCGTGAGATTGTTCACGTTGGCAATGTCTTGGCCAATATTGGCACGATTTTTGCAATATTAAGCCAATATTGGCTTCCCATTGTATTAACAATATTGTTCTTAGATTGGCATATAATCTTGTGCCAATATTGGTGTCTCATTGCATTAACAATATTGTACTTACATTGGCACACAATCTTGTCCCAATATTGGCTTAACAATGCGCAACCATTATTGTATTTAGGCTGTGAGACAATATTGGCGAAAAATTGGTCGAATTATGGAAAGCCAATATTGGGCGGAAGATGGCTCTTTGATGTTCAACCGATTTTGAAACAAATCTGAAAAATGATTCATTTTCCTAAGTGAGCAATTAAACACTGAGTCTGATTACCTGAAACTCCACGAACTGTTTTAAAATGCTAAGACAAATTTTGAACGTAGAGAGAGTCCTCAAAAATTGGAGCTATTTGAGTTCACTTTAAACGCTTTTGTAATTTTTTAAAACCCGGCGAAAAAGAAACTTCAACTTTGTCTGCTCTGCACATTTTGTGTTTTGTTGCTCTTCCTCGCCGCTGCACATGGTAAATGCTTTTGTCCGAATATCGGAGATATTTTCCTCAAAATTTTATTGTTGCCTTCATTTCTTAAATGATATTTTATCATTTTCATCAGTGAATTTTTTAACTATGTCTAATCCACTGTAAAATTTTAAAAAGCGAAAGAGAAAAGCGTTATTGGAGCAACTCAATGAGAAAGCTTTCTTTTGCAGTGATGAACTTTGTCTTCCAAAATAAAAGTAATGAAATAAGGCAAAAAATTTTTTGAAGAAATATTAAATGCTGAATAAAATTCTGGATAGATATCCAACATTGAAGAAATTGCTGAAACGATGTGAAGCAGTGAAAATTTTGGATCGACATTGTGTTTTCAAAACTCGAAATCATAATCGAACAGTGACATTCTAAATTGCGTCAAACATTGAGAATTCTGAACTAACATTTGAAACTGGAGTAAATTCTGGATCATATTTGACTTTGAAAACACTGGATCAATATATAAAGATTCCAGGAGTTTTATTTTCATGATTCTAAAGTGAGAATGTATCATGAGACAAACTTTCCGTGAAAATTCAAATTTCTACTGGAAAACTGCATTCCTTTTCACAGTGCTCTATAACACCTAAACTTATTGACAATAATCTAGTAAACTTTTAGAAGTCTGAATGCAAAATGTGAAAGAAGATTTTACTGACTAGTTTTATGCTACCAAGTTCATTTCTCTACACGGATTTGCGTTTTGATGATCATAAGACTTTTGGCTCATTACGGTATGAGAATTAAGTTCCATGGTCTATTTTCAGCTGAGCATGTACAATTAAATGGCAGTAAAGGTAGTGTAAACTATTTAGCGTCAACCATTGTTACGGAAATAATTGAAGTTCTATCTGATAAAGTAGTTCAAGAAATGTATCCGAAATCGAATAAAACCAAGATGCTTTGATTAACTATGATTTTACACCAGTGTTGAATTTTTTGTGCCAAACCCTTATTTTCTAATGACATGTCAAGAATCTCTTGAACATACGTTCAACACCATGACGTTTTTCATATTTCAAGTTAGAACTTTTTCTAGAAATTTCGTAGGTTTTTTAATTGTTTCTACATGTATAAGTATTGAGCAAAAAAAATGGCTCAGTCATCTAGAAAATCTGAACTTTTATTGATAAATGTTGTGCAAATTCTACGTCCAATACCGTGAAATTGTCCATTTGCTTTACAAATAATTCTATTTATACCGTTGCCTGTAACAAACTGTTCTAGTGAATGTTCCTTTTCAACCTTATAAATTGTTTCACTTCATCTCATTTGCACAAAAAAATTAAGTGTTCATACTCTTTCGTCTATTAAAAGTAGATTAAAATTTAATAATGTTGAAGATTTTGGAAATTTAAAGGTGAGGGGAAAAACATGTAAAGTAAGCCGTAAGTTCTTTTGCATTATTGTATGGAATATTTTTTATTTGTTTAGAAATAAAAATAAATGTTTTTATTTTTTATAAAA
Organism: Uloborus diversus; assembly: GCF_026930045.1. NCBI lineage: Eukaryota > Metazoa > Arthropoda > Arachnida > Araneae > Uloboridae > Uloborus > Uloborus diversus. The sequence continues at coordinate 141,681,223 of NC_072733.1, read as the reverse complement.
ACTAAGACAATACAGAGCTAAAAAGTGATGTCAGAAGTTAAGCCAAAATGCAAAGGGTTTAATAATCATTTTCAACTTTTTAAATTTTCCTTTCATTATGGTAAGTGGAAGTATTTTTTTATGTGTTTTAGTTTTCAAACATATGTACTAGACTGACTGCTTGTCCATAATTTCACTGCAATAAGTGCAACCTATATTTGCATCAATAATAAATGATTTTCAGATTATTCAGTGTTCATTGTCACCTACATTACATCCATTTTAAAAAAGAAAAACTTAACAACTTTGTTTGTAGTACACTCAAACCTGTTTGTGTGGGATCCTTTTTCTTTGTGGTACATGAAAATTTCAATCAAATTGTGACTCAATCGACTAACTTGTCTATAAAACAAGTGCTCGGTAGTATTTTTAAGTGATGAATCGTTCTCTGATGTATATTTTAAAAGCGGATTTAAATGGTTGGCGAGATTCAAAGTAGTTGCAAAAGCAGAGCTGTCTTCAGGGTCCCATCTAACTGGTTACGCCACAAAAAGTGGTAGGTACAGGGAACTCTGGAGTGAAAAGTGTCTTGAATTTGTTTAAAGAAGAAATTCCTACAGTTTCGTATGTTTTGGGTTATTTTCAAGTGAGACTGTTACGAAAGCATTTTTTTGTAGCTAATAGTGAAGTTTTGAGTGAATTTTTTTATGCGGTCCCTATCCACCACACAAAACTAGGTTTGAGTGTAGTTTGTTTCCACATTTATTATAATGAATGCCAATTTTGTGAAATAGATCTTATTATTTTTCTTTGACAATAATTGTTAGTTCATTATTGAATACTTTTTGTTTATGTGAAAATATTAGACATATGCTGGAGTATTTGATAAAGAAATTTTAAAGATCTACTTACTTTATTTACATAAACATGGTCAAACATTTTACTGAAGGAGTTAATTCTTGCAAAATTAAGTTGCTATTTCTGAACTATCCGGGTCAAAGAAAAAGGTACTTAAAAATGATGTTCATATTTTATTTTTTTTAAATAGGAATAAAAATTCCTACCATTGTTCAATATTGCAAAATAACTTCACTAATCAGTTATTTCAAATTTAAAAGTTTATTATTAATTTGAATGACAATGAAAACGATCAAGCAAAGATTTTGAGCAACTTTTGCACTGTACTTCAATTACATTTACTTTCTGTGTAACCTTAGAATTGCAATGAAACCAAATGTGTACAAACTTTCTATTTGTTCGTCGAGGGAGAATTAACTCTAATCTGAATTCTGCTCAGGAACTTTTGTAACTAATATTTAGCAATGTTAGTAAGTTTTGAGCAGAATTTGGAAATATCCGATATTTTCAATTAGCACAAATTAAAGTCTTTAAAATAGTAAATGTTTCCTCAAATCACTCTTTATTTTCTTATGTTATTATTACAATATGTAGAATTAAAATTAAGTTTTTTTTTTATTATATTTCATTTTACATTTTCATCAGTTTTTATGGAGTTAGCATTGACTGTTTCATTTTTCTTCTGTCAGCTACTTTTACATTTATATGATTCAAAAATAAAATATACATTAATTGGTGCACAGTCATAAGAAATTCTCTTTTTTTCTGACAAACATTTAATAACTAGGCACTTTTAATATGAATTAAATTGATGATGTTGTGAGATTCTGGGCTGTTCTGCTGTGGTCTGAGTGTTGTTACCACAAACATTTCAACTGCATCTGCGGCAGTCATCTTCAGTGTTTACGTGGTCGAAGCTTCCAGGAAAGCGACTTTTAATTCCTTCTTCCTTTTCGTTGAAATTGTTGGAATCCTAACAATTTCAGTCCTGGTTAAACTGTAACAGCTACCTACACTGCTGGCCACACGAAATGCAACACCAAGAAGGATAGTAGTCAGAGTGAAATGAAAGTTTATACTCGTGATGGCAACCTTACTATCAGAAAGTGATTACAAAATGAGAACAAATTGATCATTTATTACTGGAAAAATTCCAAATTAATGGAGGTTTAAGTCTCCTGTCGAGCTAATTATGGCATGAATGTACGAGGTAATACAGTCAAACATTGAAGCATATCAGTCTTGTAGGATATCCTACTACACAGGTACTAGAAATGTGCACCTAATTCCATCAAGCTCATAGCCTACGCAATTTACCATCTCAAGTGATCCCAGATATGCTCAATTTGTGACAAAGCAGGGTGACGCACTGGACATAGAAAGTGGAAAAGGAAGTCCCCTCACACCCTTGCTGTGTGTGATCAAGCAGTGTCTTCCTGGGAGCCCCGCCATGAGTGTCAACACATGTGACTGAATAATGATATTAACGCAGTTTGGTGTCATGGGGACCGCAGGGTGACCTGTCGTGGTGCTGTGGATCAATATTAGAAGTGACTATGTTTTGTACATGATTGCAACCCATAAAGGCATCCCAGCTGTGGGTGGGGTATGCCGCTGAAAAGCAAAAGCATTATTTGGTAGTTCACAACGTGTTCTCCATAACCTTGCAAAAATGTTATTTTTGCCAAATTCGATCTGGATTCATCGCTATGAGAGCAATCAGGAACCATTCAGTTGCTAACAAATCGATTTGAACTCGAACCTACTCCAAGTGTGTGCGACACTAATAAAGCCTGCTTTTTAGGAGCACACCACGTCGACAGCTGTAGTGATGCTATGGGGTGCTATATTGTGCGTGGGACAGGATCACCTCTAACATTGATTCGCTGCACTATCACAACCTAATGGTATATTTTTGTCATGTGTTGAGACTCGTGTTCAATAGGACAATGCACCGTCACACACAGCAGGGGGGGGGGGTTCCTCTCCCACATTATCATCTTTTCTGACCTGCGTGATGTCATGATTTATCACAAATTGAGCATATCTGGAATGACTTGACGGTAAATTGAGCAATCTATGAGTTTGATTGAATTAGTAGTGCTTTACATTAACTGATAGGAATTGACCTATTACATCATATGAGACTAGTGTACCTCAATATTCGACTGTATCGTGTTGTACATTCAAGCTAGAGTTGATTCAACAGGTACTTAAACCTCCATTCATTTGGGATTTTTCCAGTAATAAATGTTCATTTTATTTTCATTTTGTAATCAATGTTGCCATCAAGTGTAAAATTTTGTATCATTCTGACTGCACCTTCTTGATGTCGCATTTTATGTAGACAGCAGTGTATATAACAATAACGGAAGCCACTATTTAACCAATATTGGCTTAAAATCGAAATGCAATAATGGCTCAAGAGTGTGATTGCAATATTGGCCAATATTGTCAAAATGTATCCCCTCCGTGCTTCAGCCAATATTGTGAGCCACTATTTAGCCAATGTAACGCCAATATTGGCCTTAGATCGGCATGCAATAATGGCTCAAGATTGCAATAGCAATATTGGCCGATATTGTCAAAATGTATCCCCTCCGTGCTTCAGCCAATATTGTGAGCCACTATTTAGCCAACGTAACGCCAATATTGGCATTAGATCGGCATGCAATAATGGCTCAAGATTACAATAGCAATATTGGCCAATATTGTTAAAATGTATCCCCTACGAGCTTCAGCCAATATTGGGTGTAAATCGTACGCCAACATTCAGCCAACCAAGTACAATATTGCGCCAAGATTCAATGCTACTTGGGTCTCGCTTCCAAGGGGGGGGGAGGTCTGAGGGATTTCCCCCGGGATTTTTTTGAAATTGTAGACCTAAAAACGCAGTTTTAGACGGTCTCTGGTGATTCTACAGGGAGGAAAATTTCGGAGGGCTTTCAGCGAAAATTTTTCGAAATTAAAATCTTTAAAACGCCATTATAGATTGTTTGTTGACGTTAGGGTAATGAAAAGAACGGGGCTTCTCTGAATTGTCAGCCCGATTGATTAAAAAGAAAAAAAGAGCGAGTGAAATCCATCCCCCTCTGCTCAATTTTTCGAAATTGAAGAGCTAGAAACGCAGTTTCAGATTAATTTCGCCTGTTGCTGGTCGTCACTTTTGTATTTGTATTTGTATGTTATGTGAAGAGCGGTTCTGGGGTTCCTCACCCCAAAACTAGTTTGAAATTGAAGTACTAAAGAACGAATTTTTAAAGAGATATTCAGTGATAGGTGGAGGGATTTAAATCCTCTCCACTTTTCGAAATTGTAGGTTTCTCATTTTCAGATTTCATTCGGGAGCAGTCGGAGCCTCGTCCGAAATTTTTCGTAACTGAAGTCTTAAAAACGTGATTGTGGACACTATTTGGAAACGTTAGTGGTTTTGGTAACGTTAGCGTGATTACCTGACGTATAGTCAGCAACTTTTGAATTTTTTTATTTTATGGTTCTTTCCAAAAGCAATTCAGATTTTTTCCTAACACTAGGCAATTTTTGGAGAGGAAGAGAAAGGCCTCCCCCCTGAAAGCTAAAACTCAATTTCAGGTTATCTTTGGAGACGTTTACAACTAAGGAGTGGTTAGGGATCTTCCTCCGAAATTTTTCAAAATTGAAATCCTATAAACTATTACCTATTGCAACTAACTAGGTTTGGTTTTAAAGATTAATTTCGTGTTAGTATTATTAGTGTTTCGCTCAGGATTCGGTGGATTTTCCGTTAGTTTAGGTAGTAGTTTATAGGATAGGAGGCATCGACTTCAAATGTGATTAAAAATTAAGAGATCGTATATAATTAGTTAAGTACTAAAATAATTTGTCGTACATTATTTAAAATCAGTGTTTATTTTATAATTGGGTGTTTAGTTTTATTGATTTTTGTACTGGAATTGTAAAATATGATTTATTTGTTTGGGTAGGAAATCGTATGTAAATGTGACCAATTATTTTTTGCTTTTTAGTTCCTGGGTGTTTTTTTTTTTTTTTTTTTTTTTTTTTTTTAAATAATTGGTCGTAATCTTAGTGAAAGGATGTTGGTTCGGAGACCTTCCTCTAGAAATATTTTGAAATTGATGGTCGAAAAGCGCCTAAATAAATGCGTTTTTAAGACATCAATTTCCATTATTACTCCAATGGAGCAACTAAAACTTATTTTAAATTTCTTGCAGGGGACGAGAGTTAAGGAGGGAAGCATTTTGAAGACCCTTCTTTTCAGACTGACTAAGAAAAAAAGGGGGGGGGGGGATGATATGGGAACTTAATTTGCTAACCAATAAACTGCATCTTTTAAATATTTTTGATTTAAAGATTTCTTTTTGAAGGAGAATGGCGTTTGTTTCGCCAACATTATTTGCTTTTCGTTTTGTAAAATTACTTCGCTTTCCCAAGACACGTTCTTTTCTTGAGTAAGAGGTACTTAGCCCCTGACCCCTTCACCTGGTGCCTTCTAACGCAGAGTTCCCAAACTTCAACAATTCACAGCACTTTTTGAAGAATTAGAATTTTCTCACGGCATCCCCCCTCTAGTCTAGTTTTATATACATATTATTGCTGCTATGGGCACTTCGCGGCACCCTTCACCTCTTAATGCAGTCCACTTCGGAAATCCCTGGTCTAACGAGTTATAATTATTATTAGCACTATCATTATTTTTCATTTATTTATTTATTTACTTTTCTTTTGCAGCCTAAATTTTGGAAATTATTTGTGAACAAACTGAAACCAAAAAATAACTACCTTTAATTAATTTTTTTCCAGATTTTGGAGGGGGCCCGGGCCCCCTAAGCCCCTCCCTTATATACGGCCTTGACGTTAATGAAGGGAGACTGAGCGATTGGATCCAGGGGCGGATACAGAAAAATCTTTTGGAAGAGGTCCGGGAAATTGAATAGCACCCCTCCCCCCAACCCCACACACACATTCTATGTTTCATAACAAAGTTTTCATTACTTTATTTTTAAATTTCTTTTTTTTCCCAGGATCCTTTCAGGTTATAATGATCTACTGCTAAGTACATAAATATTATACACTAATGTACTTTGAATGGTGGACGTAAAACATATTTAACGTTTCAAGACAATTAAATAATAAACCCAATATAATGTAACCGAGATGCTATACAGTGAGTGGTTTTAATTAGGAACATTGTCATAATGATTACAACACGAAGGCAAGATTATTCAATAAACCCATATACCCATATCATTTGAGTTTTTATAAATTATTTTATGTTTTAACTATAAAATATTATTCAATTAAGAAAATCATAGCTATTAAACGTATAAATTTTATTGAAGAATGCAGGACTATTTCTGTGTGAATTTCAAAGCAGTTGCTGGCTGCTGATTTGTTCTTGAAGTCATTATACAGTTGAGACAACATGTGATATTACATGCCGTTTCCATTAATATCATGGTTTTCTCAAGAAACTACTATATGATTTCTTTCATTTTGCATTTTTTATAAGCTGAAAAATAAATCTATTATTTAGCAAATAACTCCTTGAATCAAAATAACTCTTTTAAGCACGTCTACACATTTTTTGAAGAATGTTATTTATTATTGATTCCATGAAAGAAGAATTAATGAACGAATCGCGCGATATTTCGTTCTCTTTAATTTCGAAACCAGCGAGTTGAATGTATTCTAACACTCCGGGCCTCTGACTCCAGTATTACTTCGTTAGCAAACAAATATGCTTGTATTTAAAATGCTCTGTGTGTTTTTTGTTCTTTTTAATTGACTGTATAAAAAATGCTATAGAGAAGTGTCAATTGAAAAATAATGAATAAAATAGTTAAATAATTTCATCTTTTTGTCGGGGCATGTGCCCCCTGCACCCCTCCCCCCTAAAACCCGCTACTGGTCCATCAAGCCAGTCATTTCAAAATTTTCCAAGGGGGTCAAAGGGTATATACCCGATGCAAGTTATTTCGAAAAACAGCAAAAACCACACCCTTTTATTCGTAATTATATTAATTTCTCAAAGTTAGGGGGCCCAGTTCCTGGGGCACATATCATAAAAAAAAAAACTGATACGTGAAAGAGAATATTATTGCTTTGCGAAAAAGCGAAAAAGGAAAAAGCGACTCAACTTGTAATCCATGTAGTATGACTAAGTTTTCTAAACGTCATTAAAAGGTACTTGGAGACGTCAGTTTTGAGGTCAAAATGCCCCACCTGGCAGCTTTAGACGTTTTCTATTTGCGTTTAGAAAATGGCGCGTAACAGCGTTTTGATGTCGTTTTTGTACTATATGCAGAGAGGGGCGGATTGGTCCGCGAGCCAATGCACCCTCGCGCCTGCGCGCGCTCTCTGCGCCTTCGTTTCTTTCTTTCTTTTTTTTCTTTTTTTTTTTTTTTTTTTTTTTTTGCGCCCTCAAACGTGTGCGACTTGGTTTTTTTCTTCTCTTTTCGTTCTCATTTTTTTGCGCCCTTGAACCTGTGCGCCTTTGTTTTTCTGCACCCTCGGACCTGTGCACCTTTGTTTTTCTTCTTTTGCGCCCTCAGACCTGTGTACCTTCAGGCTTCTTTTGCGCCCTTCAACCTGAGCGTCTACGTTTCTTCTACGCCCTTGAACCTATGCACCTTCACCCCCCCCCCCTCTCCAGCCTGATCTGTGCGACTTCATTTTCTTTTCTTTTTGTTTTCCTTGCGCCCTGAAAAATGTGCGTTTTCGGAGGGGTTTTTTTCCGCCTTGAAACATGTGCGCCTTTATTGTTTTTTCCTTTGCGCCATTTGGGAATCAAGGTTGGCGCCCTCTTGGGGACCCAGTCCACCCCTGTGTGTAGATCTTTTGAGAATGCCATATGACATCCTCAGTAGTTCAATTCAATTCAATTCAATTCATTTAATTTCAATCAGGGTAATATTTTTTATAAAAATGCATTTCACAGATAAAATAAAAGAAAAGAAATTACAAACAGAAACATATTTCACGCTGTCTATTTGAAAATCCCTGATTGAGTAGGTGTTAGTAAAGGTTGTAACAATAGCCTGACTAGCTCCCACCACTCAGAAAAGAACATAATTTACGGCCAGTTTATAACATAAGATAATAATAACAAAAATAAATGCATAATCATACAAAGAACACATAAACACAACACAAGCAATGCAATAAAGTATGTCGAATTTTATAACAAAATCAAGATATACTATTACAAATATGCTACTTTATCCTAAATTAACTTCAGTAGAATTGAGTATAAAATTTTTTAGCCTTTTCTTAAACAAATTTCGACTATTTATGGTTTTTAGACAATTGAGTAAGGTGTTTCACAATCTTGGTCCCTAAGAGTTAATGCCATTAAATAATAGATTTGTTTTTGCATTAATAGGTATACTATTTTCACAATTTCTAGTGAGGTAATTATGAACCATTTCACGGATTTTGATACTATTTCCAAATTCAAACCATTTATTACTAAATCATGCATAAAAATACCAACATTATATTTATAAATTTGTTCCACGGTCTTTAAAAATCTTCTATAACTATTACCCATAATTTTTTCTCTATTAATTATTCTGTGAAATCTTTTTAATAAAATATTTATTCTATTTAGATTATTTTTAGTTGTTTGACCCCAAGCAAGAACACCATAATTGAGAACTGAATATATTAAAGAAATATATAAATAAACAGAACATCAGCAGGAAGGAAATTAGACACAAAATTAATTAAACCTTAATTACGAGAAATCATTTTTGAGAGAAACTCAATGTGATTATCCCTACGTAAGTTATTTTGAAGATTTAACCCACAAAAATTAATATTCTCAACATGTTGATGAGTTTTTCCAATCAATTTTAGTTTAAAACTATAAATTTTTTTATTTTTCCAATGAAAACAGTGAAATTAGTTTTTCCGTAATTTATAAATAATTTATTAGTAATAAACCATGTCATGACTTGCTCTAAAATTACCTGACACTTATTATATAAGAAACTACATCTTTTTCCCCAATAAAAACAGATGTGTCATCAGCATAAGACAGTATTAATGAGTTATTTGCAATAGAGAAAATGTCGTTTAGAAAAATGATAAATAACAATGGACCCAAAATTGATCCTTGAGGAACACCATGAGTAACAGTGGGCAATCTCGATTTTGTATTTTTTATATAAACATATTGTTTTCTATTCCTGAACTAACTCTGGAACAATTCAAATGGCTCCCCTCTTATAACATAAAACTTTAATTTGTGCAGCAAAATATTGCGGTCAATAACGTCCAAAGCTTTTGTGAGATCTAGGAAAAAAAAACCAAGTACAATATTCTTTTTAATATCAATCTCTTTCTGAATATAATCAATTGTTCGAATTATAGCTGCTTCTGTTGATTTATTTTTAGTGAAACCATACTGGTTATGAAACAATAACTTGTTATTATAAAAGTAGTTCCAAATCCTTGTATAAATTAATTTCTCAAGAATTTTAGTAAATGTGCAAGCAATAGAAATTAGTCTATCATTTTTAATATCCTTATGGTTACTTTTTTTTTTTTTTTTTTGAAGATGGGAACAACTTTACAATTTTTAAAAAATTTTAGGTATTTTAAACTCAGAAAAAACATTATTAAATAATATAGTAAGTGCAGGAGATATCTCATTATTAATGTATTTTATCACTTTAGGGCAGCGTTTCTTAATTTCTTTGATCAGTGGAACCCTTTTTGTGCTCACTTATTTCGTGGAACCCCTGGTGTTTCAATAGTTTGCAGTGGCGTAGCCAGTATTCTGCTTCGGAGATGGCCCGGTTCTGTCCTCAAAGAGACTATCACATTAACTATTTGTCATTAAATCGCTAATTAAATGCACATAGTTATAGATCATTTTAATTATTGATGATTGTTAATTATTATATCTCATTGTAAAATACCAGTACACCCCTATTTGTGATTCTGAGAAATACTAAGAATTGTTCAAAAGGGATAACAACCTCAGAATTTAAGCATCAGTTATGTGATTAAAATATCTTCTTAATTAGGAAAAGAAATACTGATGTGCTTTACCAACAAAAGTGTTAATAATGCACTTAAATTTACGTAGAAAAAGTTTTTAAACTTTGAAACAAAAAATTTTAAAATATCGCTTATTTTTTAACATTTTTTTAATGTATTTACAAATTAGAGTTTTTGATGTCACTGTGTGTTCCCTCAGACAGAACTAGAGTCGTTCTATATTATAGGGGTCTTAGACACAACTAAATTATTTAGACCCTCGTGACTAGTACTCCTCATTAAATTGATCATCACTCGGTAAATGCTTAAATTGTTTTTTCAACTGCTGCCATAAATTCTTTTCTTTTTTTCACTCCAGAGTCCCCCTACCTGCCACTATTTGTGGCTTAATCAGTTGGATGGAACCCTTAAGACAGCTCTGATTTTTTGAACCGGAGCTGTAACCGAGCAATCCCTGGTCCAGCACCCCAAGAGCTATCGTATCACTTGGAGGACTTTGTGACCACGAGCATATTAACGTGCCCCAGTCACCATTAATAAAGACGGTGGATCGTTGACCAGCGAGGATCGAACCTGGGAAGCTCCGGTCACAAGGCCGATGCCTTACCGATCAGGCCACCACGGCCTTGCTATAGGTACTGGGAGAGTGGCTAGTATCAGGATCAAAACATTTGAAATTTATGTCAAAAATCATAATTTATGGCAATATTTGGTAATGTTGTAGGAGAGGGATTTGGGGTGCTTTCCCAAAATTTGTTCAACCCTAATTCCCCCCCCCCAATCCACTTTTAAAACTATTTTTGGCGATATTTGGGACTCAATAGCTTCTTTCGAAACTTTTTCAAAATTGAAAACTTTAAAACCCAATTATATATTATCTTTGGAGACATTAGCTGAAACAAAGGCGTTTTGGGATTGTTCTCGAAAAAGTTAAAACCTTAAAGGCACCATTTCATGCCATTTTTGATAGTGAAAAATTTGCATTATTTTAGACCGAGAAATAAAATTGATCCAATAGTGGCAATTCCAGATGGGTAATAATGCTTGGATTAGATGCGAAAGTGACAGTAAATGTATTTTTGAAAAGACGTTATTTTTGCCGGTTTTTTAGGTGACAAATTTAAAAGGTGTGAACAGAAAATATACAAATCTCATGGAATCCCTGAGAGACTCCGTGGAACCCTGGGGTTCCGCGGAACACAATTTAAGAAACGCTGCTCTAGGGTGTATTCCATCATGACCTGCACTTTTTATGCATTCAGTTTATTAATTGCCATATAAATCTCAGTAGTAGTAATTTCATTAAGATAAAAGGAGTTAGGCACTGGCACTGACTCCAAATTCTCTAAATACCCTTTGAATGAGAGATCCATCAGTATAATTAGCATTGATTAAATTATGAGTTATATTAAGAAAATAGTTATTCAAAGCTCAGCCTTATCTGCATCATTCCCAACGATTGCAACGCCATTGTTTAAATCTCCAATATCACACTGTTCCATTCCCTTAAAATTGACATTAATTTTCTTTAAATTATTCCATATAACTTTAGTTGATTTATCAACGGAAAATTAATTGCTATAGAAAACTGCCTTTTCACTCTTTTAATTTCCTTTTTTATTCTATTTCTATAAGTCTTGTAGGTTAATAAACCGTCGCAGTTTCTAGTGTGAATGAATTTCTGATAGAGCTTATTTCTGTATTTAATCTTTTTCAGTGTACAAGTCATTGTTCATCGAACATTTTCTCATTTTTTTTCTTCTTTTTAAAGGCAATAAAAGGGAAAAAATATCATAGTATTCAGAAAATGTTTTCGAAAAAGTGATTGTAGTTGTCAACAATGTTATTAAATGTCAATATATCCTTCCAATTCATTGTAGAAATAAAAAGTCTGAAATCTTCAAGAGATTGCGGATTACAAGACCGGAGAGAGATCATATGTTCAGTCCAAACATTATTTTCATTTAGAACTATACGATTATTAAAAATTAATTTCTGTTTCATTTTAACAAAAACAAGCAGATGATCAGAAATATCTGAGATAATTATGCCAGCAAAAATTTCCCCATTAAAATCAACAGAATCAAAGTGATTGAAACTTGCAATGTCAAAACTGCCCAAGTTTTCGAGGTTACGGTCAAAAAATTATCATATAGCCTACTTTTGTAACAATTATATCAATGAGTAGAAGTACTATGATTTGGCGAATTTCAAGGTATTCATGCAAAATGTTTTAAACTCTACGCAATTTATCTTGGTAAAAATAAACACAAATAAATAGCCAAATGAAAACCGAAACAAACAGAGAAATTGATGAATTTGAATGTGACACCAACTCTCCCCCAATATGACACCAACTCAAGCACCACATTCAGTAACTTTTAAAATAAAAAACACACAACTTTTCAATCAAAAGTTAGAATTATATATTTTAATTTATTTCTCAGTATTTCAGACACGATGCAAGGGGGAAATGCTTATTTCTGTTATAAAGATTTTTAAAATAATTATTACTTACTTCGAAACACATTTAGATCGTTCCCCAGAAATTCATTTACGACTGATGAATATTTCACAAAATGTTTAAAAACATTGCGCCAAAAATAGTAACGCCATACTGTGACATCAAACAGAAACCTTACATCCAATTATCTTAGATACTTTGAAAATAGTTTTCCACTTCCCCAAGAAACTCCCGGGGAATGAAGGGGTGACATTGGAAGGAAATTGCCGATGAATTGCTTCGTAAGACAATATATATCGACCATAGACACGGAAACCGGTTCGCTAGCGAACCGGTTCCCATGTCTATGATATCGACACAATAGATCAGTCTTATTCAATTTTAAGGGTGAAATCAAATGAAAATGCACGGCTCTCAATGATTACGGTTATGGCAAAAAGCACGGTAAACGTTACTCGGATCAGAATGACGTTTAATAAACGACTTTGATTGCCATTTTCTCTACGTCACTAGGTAAACGTTTTAAAGGTATCAAAAATTATCCGTTCACGCTTCTCGGTTTCAATTTAAATTTTTAAAACGTTATTACTTTATTAGAAACGTTTTTTTCTTTCTTTCTTTCTTTTTTTTTTTTTTTTGACTTAAAAAAATGCGTTTACTAAGTGTCAACTTGATGCTTGGGAAATTGAACATGATTTAAACTTACTCTGTGAAACTTTTTTGAAGCTTTTAAAACATATGCATATTTGAACTGTGAAAGAATTCGATGCAAAGTTCGCAAATTGAAGGTATTTCGTTCTTTCTTATCTTTGCATTTGTACAAACAAGCTGAATAAGTTTAAATAAATTTTGATTCGATTGCGTGAAAAGTAGCTGAGTGGGCAATTTTTTGCCGCGGCTCACGACTTAAAATTTTATTGCCAGCTACTCCTTGAGAAATTTAAAATTTTGGCAAAAATTACAAAAAGCATATGAGCTTGAACAATTGAGGAAGTGAGAAGCAAAGGGATGTAAGTGGCAAAATTAAAAATTTGGAGATAACCAGTGCACATGGTAGGTGAACCTCTCCTCTGTCTTGGTGCAAGAAATATGGTACTAGTAGCCCTGGTAGTTACTGCTATACAGCATTATTTAGAAAACAATTTCAACGAAAGCTTACCTAGGATGTTATCTTTAAACGCGTTTTACTCAAAACTTGAAAATTTCCACTTACATTCCTTGCTTCTCACTGCCTCAATTGTGCTTTCACAACAAAAAGACGTTTAAAAGCAATACGAACTAAAGTCAAGAGAAAAGAAATTGGCCCTATGACAGCAACGGCAGCGAGCTGTGGTTTCATAAACAGCAATGATAACGAAGCTAAAGTGACCGACGAATGGGATCATTTTGTATGCTAATTGGAATGGGCAGAAATGAAAGATTCCTTGAATACTGATGAAAAGGTAACTACGTGTGAATCCTTGTTGTACGAAGAGATTGTGCAAGCTTTTCGTAAAGAGTCTGCTTGAGCAGATTCTGATGAAGATAATGAATATCATTTACCACCTCAAACTAATCATAATATTTTGCCAATATTTTACTGAAGTATCTAGACAATTCCGAAAGCGTGGATAAATCGAATCTTCTTTAAAAACTTAATGACATTTTCAAATGCGATTTAAAAAAATGTAAGCATAGTCAAATATAACCATATTTTTTGAAGTATCTTCAAAAACTTATTCTATGTAAAGATATTTTTGTGCAGTGAAAATAATAAAATTTTATTTAAACTATAAGTGCTATAGCCTTTTCATTATGCACTATTTCTGAAAAAGAAAATAAAAATTTATTCTTGGGAAGGCTAGAAAAGAAACTTTCCATCGGTAAATAACGAATAAATACCTTTGTGCTTGAAAATTTTTCTCGGATAACTTTTCGTCCAAAAGCTTCTTTGCATTGAAAAAGGTGTTCCTTGTAACGCCGAAACACATATCTGCAGTTATTTGCAATTTTTGTGCATAGAAAAGTTGGCAATTCATTCATTTAATGTCGATCGGTAGTTCGAGTAATCGGTAGTTTGAGCTTGGTCAAAAAATCAAAAATCAAACTCGAACTTCCGATTGCTCGAACGTTTTCGCCAATCCAATGGGATTTCGAGTTGTCCAATGCTGACTGTATATAGATTATTATTTTTATTGTTCGTAAAAAGAACAATTAAAGAAGATCTTCTTGAAGGTTCCTGAAATTTCTTTGAACTGGCAATGATATTTCTTGGAGAAGTTCTCTCTAGAGGACACCTCTTCGGCGGCCTGTAGAGGTGGCTAAACGAATTTATGGTTTAAAAGTTGACATGAGGCAGTGAGAAGCAAAGGGATGTTTGCGGACACTTTCAAGTTTTGAGTAAAACTGTTTAAAGATAAGGTCCTAGGTAGGTTTTTATTGAAAAGTGTTTCTAAATTATGCTGTATAACAGCACCTACCAGGGCTATTAGTACTATCTCTTACCCCAAGACAGAGGAGAGGTTCATCTATCATTTGTACTGGCTATCTCCAAATTTTTAATTCTTTCACTTACATCCCTTTGCTTCCCACTGCCTCATATATACTTGGAAAACAATTTAAATTTTTCCGAAAGGCAATCGCTGTTTCATAGTTAAATGTTACATTAAACCATGGTTTTCAGCTGCTAATTTAGTTAAAAAACGCCTTTCAATCATTTTGTGTTTCGAAAAAATATTGAACAGAAAAATGATGCCTAACCTGTCACAGAAGCAGCAACAGTAAAATTTATGTACCATTTATATTACTTGGGGAATGGCAGTACCAGATCAACGAGTTTTCGAGAATGAGCAAGAAATTGAAACTACCGTCCTTACCCATCTTTCTTCAAACTTTTGCATCGAATTTTAACAAAAAAAAAAGAAAGAAAAAGAAAATGAATTCCCCCGCAGAAATAGGGTGATTTTTTCGCCCTCCAAAAATTGCCGCCGGGAGCAAGAGTCCGGATTTGCTGCCCCCTAGATCCGGCACCAGGGAATAGTATCCTAACTTGTACTTGGATGAAGAATAATCTTAGAAAGTAGACCGACACTGGTCCCAAAATTGCTTAAGAGGAAGATGCGCCTGATGATTTTATAAAAATATTTCAAATAAGAGCGGTAACACACGAGACGAAAATCTCGCAGTAAACAGCGGTTTATCACGCAAGAAGTGTTTTCAGTGTGGTAACACACGAGCGATAAAATTCGCAATAAATAAGATTGTATATTATTATTTTCAGTACTCCGTTTGTAAAAGTGTGTCCTTCACGAAGGAACCGAATTACAGAGTAGAATCTGGTGACTGTTCCTGAGCACCCTCTATAAAAGGGGCTCGCAAATCGGAAATCTTGTGATCATGTTGTACAAACATTTAATTTTTTCTAAATTATTTATAATATGTTCTGATTTTCCCATCATTTCTGAGATTACGCATTTACTTTGCCCCAAAAGTTTGTTATTTAATAAGGTAACTAATTAATCTCGTCTAACTGAATGAAAAAAAAAAATCAGCATTTTAATTTGATTCATTATTAACTACTTAATAGACAATAAGTAATTTCTACTTCTAAGCACTTTGTTACTAAATATGTTAGTGTGCAATAGTTTTTATCATTTTGCTCTCGCAACTAATACTAATGTTTGCTCGCATCGATTGAAAGGTCATTTTTACCTAGCATGTATCGTTACAGTGAGAATACTGAACATGATAAATTTTTTAGATAGCCAACAAATAATTATTTGGAAGACGCTAGTTAGTTTGGAAGGTAAACCAAACGTATATAGCCACAGCAACCTTAAAAAAATGAAAACTTTTACTTTTCGATTAAAATTGTTGATATATTTTCGGTATTGGCCCATTTGCTGTTTATGCTCAGTGCCGGATCAAAGGGAGAGCAAACCGGGGCGCTTGCACCATCAGGCGGCAGTTTCTGGGGGCGGCAATTTAACCCTAATTGTGTGTGTGCGTTTCTCTTTTGTTCCCAAACATAAAAACTTGAAAAAAGACGAGTAAGGTGGAGGATTTCGTTGTTATTAAAAGGTGTTTCAAGTGTCTTGGTTACTTTCATAAATCCAGCGAATGTAGGAGTAATATTACTTGTTTTATTTGTGCGGGAGACCATAAGAGTTCTGATTGTGATCGAAGAAATTCGCAAGTTTGTTCTAATTGCGTGAAGTTTACCAAAAAAACTAAGAATCCATCCAAGAGGGTCAGTGTTGATCACAAGCCTTATGCCAAATGTTGTAGTACTGATATTTTTATGAGAAATGTTGCTGTATCTCGTATCAATTATGAATAATTTGTCTTCTGCTCTTTTACGTGTTGTTCAACTTAACCTGCATAGGTCTAAGAGTGCTACTCAGCAGCTCATTGCGTACATGGATTAATTCAACATTGATGTGGCCTTGATTCAGGAGCCGCATTCTTTCAACGGAAAATTGCCCGGTTTTCCTGCTTCCTATAAAAAATTTTTTGACTATAATGCTGAAACTGTCAAATCTGCTATTATTTTACGTTCTGGAAAGATTTTTGGATTTATGAACTTTAATAATTCAAATTATAAAATGGTTTTCGTGGACATTTCTATCAATGGTGAAATGTTTCATTTACTTTCTTACTACTTTGAACCTTCACGAAATATTGAAGCGGACCTGCTATCACTCTCTCAAGTCTTTGCTGGTAAGAACCTCGCTCGCTTGATTTGGAGTATGGACGCCAACAGTAAATCTGTTATCTGGTCTAGCCCTTATAGTGACTCTAGAGGAGTGAAACTGAGTGATTTTTTTGGCACTTGGCAACGCTTTGTTGTGAATGAGGATTTTGGACCAACTTTTTCTTCTGTGCAATGCAGTAGTTATATTGACGTCACTGCAGTTGGATGTGAATTATTGAATTGTATTAATAACTGGTGCATTCCTAATCACGACTCACTGACCATAGGTTGATTTCATTCGAGATAGCGCTTCCTCTGTCATTTGCTCCTAATTGTTCTGGTGCTAAACTTTTTAATTTCAAATGTGCTAATTGGATAAGTTTTCAAGAATATTGTGTCAATGAAATACATAATCTTAATTTAGATAAGTTGATTCAGGAGTGTTCCGAGGCCTCTGCCTTGGATGGACTGGTACTAATTTTGGAAGAAATTTTTACTGAAGAGGCGCCCGGAATTCCATTCCTCTTAAGAACGTTCACAAACGAACTGTACATTGGTGGTCAACCGAAATTTCTATTATGAGGAAACAATTAAATGCAGCAAGGCGTAGGTTTCAAAGGATTAGAAATCCCCCCATTCGTGCTATGTACAAAGAAAAATATGATCAAATCAAATCTAAATATAAGGTTAAGTTAAAAGAATCTAAATTTACAACTTGGAAAGATTTCTTATCTGGTGTTACCAACAGCAATGTTTGGAAAAAACTATATCACGGGATGAAGAACAACTTTAAAAGACGCATTGAGATTTCTTGCATTGATCTTCCAAGTGGTAATGCTACTACCAGTTATGAGGAGTCAGTTACTGCTATCTTGGAGAACTCCTTTCCTCGTGATCAAACTGGCAATGACTTATTGTTTCACAAGACATTACGTGAGGACACTAAATGATGATTATAATGTCAGCAATGATGTCCCCTTCACGGTTGCAGAAGTGAATGATGTTATTAAAAACCTTAAGCCGAACAAATCTCCTGGACCTGATAATATTGCGAATGAAATGATCAGAAGTTTTCATGAATGTTGCCCTACGATACTGTTTCTTCTGTTTAATGCTTGTTTTAGACTTTCCGCTTTTCCTTCTCGCTGGAAATTTGCAAAAATTGTGACGATTCCTAAGAATCTTCACTTTGGTCGTCCTCATCTTAATAACATTAGATGTATTAGCCTTCTGCCTTGTCTTGGTAAAGTTCTAGAATTTCTTCTCACCCGGAGACTCTCATGGCACTTGGCTAAGAACAATATTCTATGCTCTGACCAATACGGTTTTACACCAAATAAATCTGCTGGAGGTGCCCTCTCTCGCTTATGCGAGATTGTTGCATATGGCAAAAGAAAAAAACCTTTTTACTGTCTTGGTATTTATGGATATCAAGGGAGCATTTGATAACGCGTGGTGGCCTGCTGTTATTGATCTACTCAAAAAAGCTCGAGTTCCTGCAAATATCTTATATCTTTACAAAAATTTCCTACACAATCGATTTGCCGAGCTTACTCTTGGGGATGTCAAGAAAGTGTGCCAATTGGAGAAAGGCTGTCCTCAAGGTTCAGTATCTGGTCCCAGTTTGTGGAATTTAGTAATGAATGATGTATTACAAAAACTTTCGTCATTTATTGGATGTTTTAAAATTGCCTTTGCGGATGATTTACTACTTATTTTTCAAGGAAAAGATTTCCATAATGTTTGTACTCTTGCACAAGATGTACTTGATTTTACTGTGGAGTGGTCAAGGCTTTTCAAGCTTGAGTTTCATCCAATTAAAACAAAAGCTATGATTATACATAAGAGGACACTTAACAACGAACTTTTGAATCTAAAGCTTGGTAATTTCCCAATAGAAAGCGTGGAGGAAATGAAATATCTTGGAGTTATCATTGATTTTAAATTCCAATGGAAAAAGCACATTTCTTTTCTTTCGAGTAAGATTGAGAAGCTTATTTGTGGATTTTATTGCATTTGTCGAAACAACTATGGAATTACCATGGATACTGCGAAACTCATTTATAATCAAGGGCTACTGCCGGTTATCTCTTATGCCTCATGCATCTGGGGGCACAGCTTAAAAAAGAAAATAAATCGCAAAGAAATCAGAAAACTGCAGAGAAGAGTCCTTTTGAGAATCGTCAAAGCTTACCGAACGGTGAGTTATGAAGCCATTTTTGCTCTGGCCGGTGCGCCTCCTTTGGACATAGTCATTTGCAACACGATGCTTGCTCGAGATGCTTATCTCCGCTCCGTTCGGCATGTTCACTTAAATAGTACTCTCTCTCCCTCCGATCTTCCTCATCCCTCTAAAAGAGTTCCTATTTCACTTGTAGATTTCAATGCCACTAATTTGAACAACTATGATTTTGTTTGCTTCACAGACGGCAGTAAGATCAATGAGAGAGTCGGACTAGCATTTGTTTTGTATCAGCATGAGATTGAGTTCTCCATTTATCAGTTCCGTATCAGTGACAACTGTTCCGTTTTCCAAGCCGAGCTCTTGTGCTTAAATCTCGCAGTGAAACACGTCTCGAATTTTCTTGGAGCTAAAGTACTGATTTGCAGTGACTCTCTTTCCTCTCTTTTTTCTCTTTTGAATGTCAGAAGTTTTGAAAAGCTCATTGTGGAAGTTCAAAGCATTATAAGCAATATTAATTCACACGATATTTGTGTCGATTTTACCCATGTGCGAGGCCACTCAGGAATTCGAGGAAATGAAAGAGCTGATGCTTTAGCAAAAGAGGCTACTCGTTTACCTTTTTCCTTAGATGTAGCTAATCCTCCCTCGTTCTGGAAACTGTTCTACTCTAAGAAAGCTACTAAGGATTGGAATTCAGAGTATCTGTCTTCAAATAAGGGAAAATGGACCAAGCGCTTCCTTCCCACTATTTTCTTTAGATTGAAACGGCAACATCTCAAAACTGATTTTTTTGTCACTCAGTTTCTTACTGGGCATGGTAATTTCAAAGAGTACTTGTATAAATTTAATATTTCTACTAGTAACGTGTGTGATTGTGGACAGGATATTGAAAATCCAGAACACTTGTTGTTTTGTTGCAATCGTTTTAACCCCCAGAGAGAAATTCTTATGCGGGAGCTGAGGAAGTTGTCCGTTTCTTGGCCTCCTGTTCCTTCTGCTCTGGTTCAGAGTGTCGAGACTTTTTTTCTTTTTAAACGTTTTATTTATTCAGTTGTTTGACCTTTTTGTATGTGTGTGTGTGTGTGTGTGTGTGTGTGTTTTTCTTCTCTATTCTTTGTTAATTGTTTGTATGTTGTGCTCATTTTATTTTGTGTATTTTGTACTGTTGTGCCTCTTACCTTCGGGCCCTATGTGATACTATGTGGTGCATAGGGAGTTTCTTTTTGTGTCCAATAAAAAAAAAAAAAGGTGGCAGTTTTAAGTTTTTTTCCCCAGTTCGTAAAAATTGTAGATCCAGAGGCGATCTACGTTCTAAGTAACTAGAAGAAACTCGCTAGAGAGTAAACCAGTTTTTTCTCCCGCGTGGCGTCACTACTCGTGAGGTAGAATTTTGCACTACGCTCTAACACACGTTTAAGTTTCGATACCTTGTTTAGCTGGCGACGACTTCAAGGCAGGGGGAAAGCGGGTGACTACTCTTACTCGGCAGCGAGAAGTTGCTTGTTTACGCTGATTTCTCACTTTGACTGACTCTCTATTCATGAAAATTATTAAGCAAAGTACTCTGCGTCATGATTTTTTAAGTTTTTAAAAACTTGAACTTCAGTCTATAATTCCAAATAGTCAGTTATTTATAACTGACTTTTAACCTACAAGAATTTTCTTTAGCTTTATATGACAAATAGATACAAAGAGCTAAGCAAAATGGTGTTTATAGCTTAATGGAAATAAAATTGTATACCTTTTAAGTACTTTTTCCACCTAAGTAATGTAATTGTAAATAGATTGAAAAACACTGTTGTTTGTCTATAAAGTAGTTTAATAATTACATCTTAACTTAAGCCACAAATTTAAAACTGATAACATTAATTGACTCTTAGAAAATGAGTGCATTTAAAAACGGTAGTAATAATAAAAATTATGTATCTTTTGCAAAGATTTCACTTTTTTTTAACACCTCCTGCAGCGTTTAATTTTTCAACTTATCGTTCCTAGTCTCTCTGTCGATTTAATGCTCAATATTTTGCAGTTAATTTATTCGCACTTATAAGTGGTGATTGTTTTCCATTTCTGACTAATTACTTTAAACTGATGTTTCTTGATTCCCATAGCCGTAATTAAGTGGCGGGTTTTCCGGTTCAAACCATCTCAAAAAAAATTTCAAAAAAAGCAAAAACATGGTTTTTATAAAACTGTTTTGCTAAAAACTTCCTTTTGCTGTTTTATTTTTTATTTATTTTTTTCAGTTCCATTTTAAAAATAAAATATTTTTTAACGAATTTGAATAAACTAAGTGCTTTTTCTGCAGTCTTTATTTTTTATTATTATCATTGTGAATATCATTTCTTTCAAAACACTAGTTCTCTTCAGTTTTGAATACCTGACGCTAACAAAAACATCAAAGTTTTTTTAATTTACAAGAGTCAAACTCTGCATTTTGCATTTTTTAAAAGTGTCAAACAGTATGAATTTAAGAAGTATTACTTTGAATGTGCATACATGAGTACACGCATGTATTTTGTCCCCTCCCCTTTTGAGTTTTTAAATAGAAATCGCATATTTAATGGGGGTGAAGTTACATAATTTTTTTCTTCCATTTAATGGAAAACTCCCCTTTTATATTTGCTTATACTGATACCTTTACCCTCATTTAAATAACGCATTGTAACAAAAACCAATATTTGTTTATAAATCACCAAAATGGTTTAAAAATAATTGAGTGTGAAGGATTATTTAGAAAGATTACTTTATCATTTGTAACATTGACTTATAAAATTAGAACCGGATTAGTTTGTGAGGATTTTTACAACAGCCAATAAACCAAAAAAGACTTTAAAAAAGTCTTATAAAATGAAAAGTATATCTAAATAGTTTTTAATTTTTCATTCCTCATTCAAAGTGTTTTTTCTAGCTCAAATAAATTGTAAATATTGTTACAAATTCTGTAAATAGTAATTATTGTAGTAACGTAACCTGTAAATAGTTTCCCGTAATGAATATACAAACCCTTTTCATTCGGCTGAAGTATACGACCCCCTATTTCCTTTTCTTTTCATTGATAAAATTTGATAACGGTCTACGCATTTCGAGAAGCAGTAAGAATGTTGTGGAAACTTTTTCGATGTTTATAAAAGCGTCCCGCGTGATAAAAAGTTTAGTTTCGATTGAGAATTCGAACTGAGAGTGTATTAGTTCTGTTTATTGCGAGGTATTTCGCTGTGTTGTTTTTCGTATTTAAAAGTAAATACGTGTGTAACCGTTGAGTTAACGGTTTGGGTGATATTTGCTTAATTGCTGATGATTAATTTAGCAGTTGTTGACGATCTTCCCTGTACATAGTGTAAATAAATTTCCTGTATTTTTAATCAAGAACTGTGTCGTCCTTTCAAGAAAGTTGGAAGTCTCACCGGATCCGTTACAATTCGGCGCCCAACGTGGGGCTACTCTAGGACTTTCTTGGAGTAAGTGTGACTTTGGACATTTTTTTCATAAAGACTTTTTAGATTTGGACTTTATTTATATGGTGATTACTCGCGCAATGGATGAACAATTAAAACAACTTCTTGACGCAATCACCTCTGTGAAGAGTGATATGGCGGCTAATCAAGAACAATTGAAAAATGATATGGCTGCTAATCAAGACCAATTAAAAAGTGATTTGACTGCAAGTTTTACTGCAAATCAAGAACAATTAAAAAATGACATTGCGGCTAATCAAGAACAATTGAAAAATGAATTGGCGGCTAATCAAGAACAATTGAAAAATGAATTAGCGACTAACCAAGAACTGTTAAATAGTGATTTAACTGCTAAAATTACTACAAGTCAAGATGAAATGAAAAGTGACCAAACGTCGATGAAAACCATGATGGAGAATCAACTAACCGCCATGGGAGATAAAGTCGATGCTCTGGAAGAAAAATTTGATACTGTGGAAGAGCGCATCGCCAATGTGAAAAATAAGTTGGAAGAAGAAGACAAGAAATTGACTTCATTTAAGGAAGAAATAATTAAGGACGTGGAAAGGAGATTGGCGACCGCGGAAAGCAGCTCTGTACAGTTTGGTGCTCCCACATCGGTTGCTCGACCGTCCATTAAACTTGCCACATTTGATGGGAAAACTTCGTGGCAGGTTTACAAAACTCAATTCATGATAGTGGCGGAAGCGAGCGGATGGGACTCTGCTACCAAGGCCGGTCATCTTGCAGCATCCCTGAGAGGTGACGCAGCGGACATTCTTCAGACCCTTCCGGACAGCCAGCGCCTAGATTTCGCCGCCCTCACATCTGCGTTGGAGCTTCGTTTCGGTGAGAAGTGCCAGAAAGATTTCAGCCGACTCCAGTTGAAGTCCCGTTTCCAGAAAACCGGGGAAACCCTGCAAGAACTAGCGGCGGATATCGAGAGACTGTCGCATCTTGCTTTTTGCGACTGTCCTGCGGATGTTCGAGACAACCTGGCACTCAACTACTTCATCGACGGAGTTCGGAATCCTGAGATCCAGAAGGCCCTCCGGATGGCGAATGTAAACGACTTGAAATCCGCTTTGATATATGCGATGAGATACGAGGCCGCCCAAGAAGCAACCCGTGTGGATCGCCATCTAATCCGGACTCAGGAAGCTGATGAGTCTGATTCCAGGTCGTCCCATCTCGCTGAACTTGAGAGACAACTCGGTGACTTGGCAAGACATCTGAGCAGCATAACAGCCCAAAAGAAACAAGAGCAGAAGTGCTGGAAATGCGGTAGTGAAGGGCACCTGCGAAGGAGTTGTCCTGCTCGCCAAGCTACGCGAGGGAAAGAAATCACCTCCACCAGAGCTCTGCAGATTTCCTCTACTAGTAGTGGCAGTGATGGACTTTTCATTTACGCCCATGTAAATGGGAATCCTTGAAAACTGATTGTCGACACTGGAGTCAATGTGACAATCGTTAGGACAGATGTGGCTCGTGAATTTGGATTGAAACTGTTGTGGACATCGCCACGCGTAAGTCTCCAGACTGTGACAGGTGACAAAATTGAGATTGAGGGTAAAGTGGACTTGGAAATATTGTTTGGGAATGCCACCTACCATCATACGGCATCCGTTGCGGATATCACGGACCCCTTCATTCTCGGATTGGACTTTTTAAAGAAATACGACTTCACCCTTGACTTCAAGACTAATGAACTGCACTCGATGAGAGAAGACATAGCCATCTTCAACGTTGAAAATGATGTAAAATCCGCTCATCAAATAATAGCCCAAACAGATTTGTCGATTCCCTCAAGGTCAGAATCATTAATACCTGGCTCCATTGAAGAAAGCAATAGTTTTCGATTTGGACTCATTGAATACCCTAACCTAAGCAATAGCCTAAAAGGAGTGCTGGTAGCATCTACGCTTGTGGACCTTTATAAGGATGTAATTCCTGTGAGAGTCGCCAACGTGAGTGAAAGGCCAAGGAATATCCGAAAAGGTGAAGTGTTGGCAACTTGTACTCCAGTAAACTGCATCATTAGAAGAATCAATTCCCCCGAGACTGTGTCTTCTGAGTCCTTGACATCGAAGTTAATTGGGAGTGCGTCATTATCGAAAGATCAAAGAACTGCTGTGGAACAATTGGTGGACGACTTCAAGCATCTGTTTTCCTCTACATCGGAGGATGTTGGCCGTACGAATTTAACGCAGCATAGGATTTACACTGGAGAACACCCCCCTATTAAACAGCATCCAAGACGACTACCGTTCGCTAAGAAGGAAGAGGTTGAAACCCTCCTGAAAGAGATGAAGGAGAATTATGTAATCGAACCCTCATCCAGTCCTTGGGCCTCTCCCATCGTCTTGGTACGAAAGAATAATGGCTCCACCAGATTTTGTGTCGATTATCGGCGACTGAATGAAATCACCAAGAAAGACAGTTACCCTCTTCCACGGATAGACGACACCTTGGACACTCTTTCCGGACACAAGTGGTTTTCGACCCTAGACTTGAAGAGCGGCTACTGGCAGGTTGAGATACACCCTGATGACCGAGAGAAGACAGCGTTTACAACTGGACAAAGCTTATGGCAGTTTAAAGTGATGCCCTTCGGCCTCTGCAATGCACCAGCTACGTTCGAGCGTCTTATGGAGACAGTGTTAAGAGGACTTTCCTACGAATCCTGTCTGGTCTACTTAGACGATATCATCATCGTGGGACGCAGTTTCGAAGAACATCTGGCAAATCTTAGGAAGGTGCTGCAAAAGCTTAAAGAAGCCAATCTGAAGTTAAGCCCGTCCAAATGTAATTTGTTCCGCCGGGAAGTGAACTACCTTGGTCACACCATCTCTTCTGAGGGTGTACAAACCGATCCAGAGAAGGTATCCGCGGTCAAGAGTTGGAGTCGTCCCGAAAACATCCATCAGCTACGAAGTTTCCTGGGGCTCTGCACGTACTACAGGAAGTTTGTGAAGGGTTTTTCCAACATTGCACGACCTTTGCATAAGCTGACGGAGAGCAAGCAAAAGTTTGAATGGTCCAAAGAATGCGAAGATGCATTTCTACGACTGAAGGAGGCTTTAACATCAACGCCTATCCTCTCATATCCTCAGCCTGGAAAATTCTTCATCCCAGACACTGATGCGAGCCACGAGGGCATCGGAGCTGTTTTATCCCAAGAAATTGACGGCGATGAACATGTCATCGCTTACTGGAGCAAATGCTTATCAAAGTCGGAGCGAAATTACTGCGTCACCAGAAAGGAGTTACTGGCCATAGTGAAAGCTGTAGAACACTTCCATCATTACCTCTACGGCTGAAAGTTTTTGCTTCGGACAGATCATGCCTCGTTAACTTGGCTTTTGAACTTCAAGAATCCAGAAGGCCAGATAGCCAGGTGGATACAGCGGCTCCAGGAATATGACATGGAGATCAAGCACCGAAAAGGGTTGTCTCACGGTAATGCAGACGCTTTATCAAGGAGACCCTGTCCTGAGAACTGCAATTATTGTTCCCGAATCGAGAAACAGTATGGAACGACTAGCCCTACTGCCTATCAGGTGACAGTGACTCCAACATCATCAGAACCTGATCCATGGAGTGACGACCAAGTTCGAAAAGATCAACTTGAAGACCCGACATAAAACCAATTTTGGAGTTCATGGAAAGTGACAGTCGGCGCCCTAGCTGGCAGGACGTTTCCATCTTCAGCCCTGCAACAAAAAGATACTGGGCTTTATGGAACTCGCTCCATTTACGGAACGGCGTGCTACACCGAAAATGGGAATCTGATGACGGCAAAGCATCTAGGTGGCAGTTACTACTTCCCCGATCAAGGATTTCAGATGTTCTGAAAGAAATACATAGTAGTGTGACTGGAGGACATTTTGGTGTGTTGAAAACCCTCAATAAAGTTCGGGAGCGCTTCTTCTGGAGCAAGGGGAAGGATGACGTGGAGAAGTGGTGCCATTCTTGTGACCCCTGTTCTGCTCGTAAAGGACCGAAGAAAAGAAGCAGAGGGAAGCTACATCTGTACAACGTTGGAGCTCCTTTCGAACGAATTGGGATCGACATCCTGGGTCCTCTACCAAGAACTGCTGATGGGAACAAATACATTCTTGTTTCCATCGACTACTTCACCAAATGGCCAGAAGCATATCCCATTCCAGATCAAGAAGCTACCACCGTAGCAGAGACTCTAGTCCAACATTGGATCTCGAGATATGGAACACCTTTGCAGATTCATTCCGATCAAGGGAGGAATTTCATCTCTGCTGTGTTTAAGGGCCTATGTCAAATTTTCGGAATTGAGAAAACTAGGACAACACCACTACACCCACAATCGGACGGCATCGTGGAGAGATTTAACCGCACAATCCTGAATAATCTCTCACTTATGGTCTCCAGAAATCAACAGGATTGGGGCAAGAAGCTACCTTTGTTCCTGCTGGCCTACCGCAGTGCTGTCCACGAGACTACCGGATATGCCCCATCTCAGATGCTCTTCAGACGACAGCTTCGGCTACCTTGTGATCTCGTCTTCGGTCGTCCTCCGGATGCGCCTGCATCGCCTGAGGAGTACATCCAGGATCTCCAGGCCCGGTTGGAAGACGTTCATAACTTCGCACGAGAGCGAATCAACATCGCGGCGGAGAAGATGAAGACCCGATACGACACGAGGTCTACTGGACATGAATTCAACGAAGGCGACAAGGTTTGGTTATGGAATCCCATCCGACGGAAAGGTCTGTCACCCAAATTGCAGTCGCATTGGGATGGACCCTACAAAGTCCTGAACCGACTAAATGACGTCGTAGTGAGGATCCAAAAATTACCTAATGCAAAACCTAGGGTTGTACATTATGATCGGTTAGCCCTATACTATGGCCATAGTTCATGAGTATTACGTAAACAACCATGGTTGATAACATAAAAGTTGTAGATAATTTTTTTGCTTTTAATGTTTAGTAATATTATTTGTTATTATTGTGTTTCCTATGCATTATTGGTTATTATTTAATGTGTGTATTTGTGAACTTGTGATAGAAATTTGGCACCCTTTCTGGGGATTGTACTGCCCGGGACGTGCAGTCCTTAGGAAGGGGGCAATGTTGCAAATTCTGTAAATAGTAATTATTGTAGTAACGTAACCTGTAAATAGTTTCCCGTAATGAATATACAACCCCTTTTCATTCGGCTGAAGTATACGACCCCCTATTTTCTTTTCTTTTCATTGATAAAATTTGATAACGGTCTACGCATTTCAAGAAGCAGTAAGAATGTTGTGGAAACTTTTTCGATGTTTATAAAAGCGTCCCGCGTGATAAAAAGTTTAGTTTCGATTGAGAATTCGAACTGAGAGTGTATTAGCTCTGTTTATTGCGAGGCATTTCGCTGTGTTGTTTTTCGTATTTGGAAGTAAATACGTGTGTAACCGTTGAGTTTACGGTTTGTGTGATATTTGCTTAATTGCTGATGATTAATTTAGCAGTTGTTGACGATCTTCCCTGTACATAGTGTAAATAAATTTCCTGTATTTTTAATCAAGAACTGTATCGTCCTTTCAAGAAAGTTGGAAGTCTCACCGGATCCGTTACAATATTTAAAATGAAGTGTTCAAAGTTTATCTGCTTATATCATTTTTTATTACATCTGTTTTATGTTCATAGTTAGTAACCATTTATTCATAGCATTGAGAACAAACTGCCGTACACACCAAAAATCAGCCACAGGTGTGGCTAATATATACTTGACACGGGGGGGGGGGAGGACCATCCATTTCGGTGTCCCGGTTGAACATTTCAGAAATCTGGCAAGCCTATTATTAAATAACTCATACCTCATTTGAGTTTGTTTAAATTAATTTATATTTTAACCATAAAATATTATGTAATTGAGAAAATCATAGCTTCATAACATATAAGCTTAGTTAAAGAATTCAGAAACTTTGTTTGCGAATTTCAAAGCAGTTGCTGATTTGTTTTTAAAGCCATGATACAGTTGAGCTATTTTGATACATACCGTTTGCATTAACATTATGGTTTTGCCAAGAAATTACCATGTGATTTCTTTCATTTTGCATTTTTTATAAACTGAGAAATAAATCTAGGATTTCGCAAATAGCTTCGGATCGATATGGCTCTTCTAGGTATTTCTACACATACTTTTAAAAATGTAAATTTTTGATCCCATCAACGAAAATTACTGGACAAACCGCGATATTACCTTCCCTTGAGTTCGCAACCAGTGAGTTAAGTAATATATTTTGTTACTCCTAATGACTCCAGTATTACTTCTTTAGCAAAGAAAAATGCTTTCATGCGAATATGCTTTGTGTAGTGTGCTCTTTTTAAATAACTAAAAAAATAATATCCATGTCATAGAGGAGTCAACTAAAAAATAGTAAATGAAAAATTAATTTATCCCTGTGTGAGAGGGGGATGCCCCCCCCTCCCCGCCCTCTTATTAAAATGCGTCTTTATGATTCACCATTACAAAGAAATAAATTTCACTAATTTAAAAAGTTAAACTAATAAAACACGTGTAGCTGTTTGGATAAACACTAGTGAGAGGTGAGATATGGAGTCATTTGATTGGTCAATCGTTTCCCCGTCTCGAGTTGCAGGACGAAGGGGAGAAAATTCTCACTAGGGGGTTTGAGCGTAGCACGAAATGTTGCAACCGACTATTTTCTCGGCGATCCTCCCTTCTCGTGAGGGAGAAATAGACGTCACTGGAAGTTGCGGACGAATTTAACGTAGGTCGCCAGAACTGTTTGTGCCCACGTCCCCACTTGTCTAAATCAGTACCTGCTTGCACGAGGCAGGTAAATTTAATTTAAAAAATAACAATTACAAAAAGATATCGGATTTTTTTTTTTCTTCTTTTCCTTAACAAATCACATAAGCAAAGTACTTTATCTTAAAAACTAATCCATTCCTGTAAAAATATTTAATTTCTGTTATTAAACCGGAAATTGTGATTTCTATATTAATTTTTATTTTAAGTATTTTAATTAGATGTAAGAACGTACAATGCTTTTTTTTTATTTTCCTTTCTGTTTTAATGTGTGTGTTAACTAAAAATTTGCAGCAGCTGGAACATATTTTGTACAAAATAAAACTATGAAACAATAAACAAAATGCATCATATTTCAGCAGGATAGTAAAAGAAAGTTTTTAAAAATTCACCCTTTTTGGGTAAAGGAAGGCTTAAAATGTCATTTTTTCTATTTTCTGATATTTTGAGTGGCTTTCAAGCTGAAATGGGTAAAATACACAATCAGTTATATTGTGTCATAAGTGTTCTGTGATTAATTTTTGTGATATTTTATTTTATCGTTTCGTCTCCTAATAGGAGAGTTATCAACTACAGAAATAAGTAAAAATTAGAAGTCTGACCTTGAACTTTGGCCTGTTGTCAGTAATTTTAATTATAAAGTTCCAGCAATCTTATCAAGTGACTTCATTTCCTC